>NW_027597347.1:0-85672 GCF_964194155.1 Cetorhinus maximus
TCACGGGGAGGCTAAAGGGACTGAGAATGAGTTCACGGGGAATTTAAAGGGACAGAGAGTGAGATCACGGGGAGGTTAAATGGACAGAGAGTGAGATACGGGGAGATTAAAGGGACAGAGATGGAGATAACGGGGAAGTTAAAGGGAAAGAGAGTGAGATCACGGGGAGGTTAAAGGGACAGAGGTTGAGTTAACGGGGCGGTTAAAGGGACAGAGAGTGAGATCACGGGGATGTTAAAGGGAAAGAGAGTGAGATCACAGGGAGGATTAAGGGATAGAGAGTGCGATCACGGGAAAGTTAATGGGACAGATAGTGAGATCACGGGGAGGTTAAAGGGACAGTGAGTGAGATCACGGGGAGGTTAAAGGGACAGAGTATGAGATCACGGGGAGGTTAATGGGACAGAGATGATATCAAGGGGAGGTTAAAGGGACAGAGAATGAGATTACGGGCAGGATCAAGGGACAGAGATTGAGATCACGGGAAGATTAATGGGACATAGTGAGATCACGGGGAGGTTAATGGGACAGAGAGTGATATCACGGGGTGGTTAAAGGGGCAGAGAATGAGGTCACGGGCAGATTAAAGGGATAGAGATTGAGATCATGCCGAGTTTAAAGGGACAGAGAGTGAGAATACGGGTAGGTTAAAGGGAAAGAGAGTGAGATGAGGGGGAGGTTCAAGGGATAGGGAGTGAGATCACAGGTAGGTTAATGGGACAAAGAGTGTGATCACGGGGAGGTTAAAGGGACAGAGACTGAGATTACGGGGAGATAATAGGGACAGAGAGTGAGATCACGGGGAGGTTAATGGGACAGAGAGTGAGATCACGGGGAGGTTGAAGGGACAGAGAGTGAGATCACGGGGTGGTTGAAGGGACAGAGAGTGATATATGGGGAGGTTAATGGGACGGAGAGTGAGATCATGGGGATGTTAAAGGGACAGAGAGTGAGATCATGGGGAGGTTAAAGAGACAGAGAGTGATATCATGGGGAGGTTTAAGGTATAGAGACTGAGATCACAGGGAGGTTAAAGGGAGAGGGAGTGAGATTACGGAGAGCTTAAAGGGACAGAGAGAGTTAACGGGGAGGTTAAAGCGACAGAGTGAGATCACGGGGAGGTTAAAGGGACAGAGAATGAGATCACGGGCAGATTAAAGGGACAGAGATTGAGATCATGCGGAGTTCAAAGGGACAGAGAGTGAGATCACGGGGAGGTTATAGGGAAAGAGATTGAGATCACGGGGAGGTTAAAGGGACAGAGAGTGAGGTGACGGGGATGTAAAAGGGACAGAGAGTGAGATCACGGGGAGGTTAAAGGGACAGAGAGTGAGATCACGGAGAGGTTAAAGGGACTGAGAGTGAGATCACGGGTAGGATTATGGGACGGAGAGTGAGATCACGGGGTGGTTAAAGGGACAGAGAGTGAAATCACGGGGAGGCTATAGGGACATAGAGTGATATCACGGTGAGGTTAAAGGGACAGAGAGTGAGATCACGGGGAGGTTAAAGATACAGAGAGTGAGATCACGGGGAGGTTAAATTGACAGAGAGTGAGATCACGGGGAGGTTAAAGGGACAGAGAGTGAGATCACAGGGAGGTTAAAGGGAGAGAGAGTGAGATCACGGGGAGTTTAAAGGGACAGAGTGTGAGATCACGGGGAGGTTAAAGGGATAGAGAGTGAGATCACGGGGAGGTTAAATGGACAGAGAATGAGTTCACAGGGAGCTTAAAGAGATAGAGAATGAGAGCACGGGGAAGTTAAAGGGACAGAGAGTGAGATCGCGGTCAGGATAAAGGAACAGAGAGTGGGATCACGGGGAGGTTTAAGGGACAGAGAGTGAGATCACGGGGAGGTTAATGGGACAGAGAGTGAGATCACGGGGAGGTTAATGGGACAGAGAGTGAGATCAATGGGAGGTTAAAGGGACAGAGAGTGAGATCAGGGGGAGGTTAAATTGACAGAGAGTGAGATCACGGGGAGGTTAAAGGGACAGAGAGTGAGATCACAGGGAGGTTAAAGGGAGAGAGAGTGAGATCACGGGGAGTTTAAAGGGACAGAGTGTGAGATCACGGGGAGGTTAAAGGGATAGAGAGTGAGATCACGGAGAGGTTAAATGGACAGAGAATGAGTTCACAGGGAGCTTAAAGAGATAGAGAATGAGAGCACGGGGAAGTTAAAGGGACAGAGAGTGAGATCGCGGTCAGGATAAAGGAACAGAGAGTGGGATCACGGGGAGGTTTAAGGGACAGAGAGTGAGATCACGGGGAGGTTAATGGGACAGAGAGTGAGATCACGGGGAGGTTAATGGGACAGAGAGTGAGATCAATGGGAGGTTAAAGGGACAGAGAGTGAGATCAGGGGGAGGTTAACAGGACAGAGAGTGAGATCACGGGGAGGTTAATGGGACTGAGAATGAGATAACGAGGAGGTTAAAGGGACAGAGAGTTAGATGGCGGGGAGGTTAAATGGACAGGGAGTGAGATGCGGGGAGTTCAAAGGGACAGAGATGGAGATAACGGGTAGGGTAAAGGGAAAGAGAGTGAGAACACGGGGAGGTTAAAGGGACAGAGATTGAGATAACGGGGCGGTTAAAGAGACAGAGAGTGAGATCACGGGGATGTTAAAGGGACAGAGAATGAGATCACGGGGAGGATTAAGGGATAGAGAGTGCGATCACGGGAAAGTTAATGGGACAGATAGTGAAATCACGGGGAGGTTAAAGGGACGGTGAGTGAGATCACGGGGAGGTTAAAGGGACAGAGTATGAGATCACGGGGAGTTTAATGGGACAGAGAGTGAGAACAGCGGAAGTTTAAAGGGACAGAGAGTGACATCACGGGGAGGTTAAAGGGACAGAGAATGAGACCAGGGGCAGGTTCAAGGGACAGAGATTGAGATCACGGGAAGATTAATGGGACATAGTGAGATCACGGGGAGGTTAATGGGACAGAGAGTGATATCACGGGGTGGTTAAAGGTACATTGAGTGCGATCACGGGGAGGTTAAAGGGCCAGAGAGTGAGATCACGGGGAGGTGAATGGGACAGAGAGTGAGTTCAGGGGAGCTTAAAGGGACAGAGAATGAGATCACGGGGAAGTAAAAGTGACAGAGAGTGAGATCATGGTCAGGTTGAAGGGACAGAGAGTGAGATCATGGGGAGGTAAAAGGGACAGAGAGTGAGATCACGGGGAGGTTAAAGAGACAGAGTGTGAGATCACGGGGAGGTTAAAGGGATAGAGAGTGATATCAGGGGAAGTTTAAAGGGACAGAGACTGAGATCACGGGAAGCTTAACGGGACAGAGAGTGAGATCACGGGGAGGTTAAAGGGACAGAGAATGAGATCACGGGGAGGTTAAAGGGACAGAGAGTGAGATCACGGGGAGGTTAAAGGGACAGAGAGTGAGATCACGGGGAGCTTCAAGGGAAGAGAGTGAGATAACGGAGAGTTTAAAGATACAGAGAGTGAGATCACGGGGAGGTTAAAGGGACAGAGAGTGAGATCACGGGGAGCTTCAAGGGAAGAGAGTGAGATAACGGAGAGTTTAAAGATACAGAGAGTGAGATCACGGGGAGGTTAAAGGGACAGAGAGTGAGATCACGGGGAGGTTAAAGGGACAGAGAGTGCGATCACGGGAAGGTTAACAGGACAGAGAGTGATATCACGGGGAGGATAAAGGGACATAGAGTTAGATCATGGGGAGGGTAAAGGGACAGAGTGAGATCACGGGGAGGTTAAAGGGAGAGTGAGTGAGATCACGGGGAATTTAAAGGGACAGAGAGTGAGATCACGGGGAGGTTAAATGGACAGAGAATGAGTTCACGGGGAGCTTAAAGATATAGAGAATGAGAGCACGGGGAAGTTAAAGGGACAGAGAGTGAGATCGCGGTCAGGATAAAGGAACAGAGAGTGAGATCACGGGGAGGTTAAAGGGATAGAGAGTGAGATCACGGGGAGGTTAAATGGACAGAGAATGAGTTCACGGGGAGCTTAAAGATATAGAGAATGAGAGCACGGGGAAGTTAAAGGGACAGAGAGTGAGATCGCGGTCAGGATAAAGGAACAGAGAGTGAGATCACGGGGAGGTTAAAGGGACAGAGAGTGTGATCACTGGGAGGTTAAAGGGAAAGAGAGTGAGATCAGGGGGAGGTTAACAGGACAGAGAGTGAGATCACGGGCTGTTTTAGGTGACAGAGACTGAGATCAGAGGGAGGTTATAGGGACAGAGAGGGAGATCACGGGGAGGTTAAAGGGACTGAGAATGAGATCATGGGCAGGATCAAGGGACAGAGTTGAGATCACGGGAAGATTAATGGGACATAGTGAGATCACGGGGAGGTTAATGGGACAGAGTGTGATATCACGGGGTGGTTAAAGGGGCAGAGAATGAGGTCACGGGCAGATTAAATTGACAGAGATTGAGATCATGCCGAGTTTAAAGGGACAGAGAGTGAGAATACGGGTAGGTTAAAGGGAAAGAGAGTGAGATGAGGGGGAGGTTCAAAGGATAGAGAGTGAGATCACGGGTAGGTTAATGGGACAAAGAGTGTGATCACGGGGAGGTTAAAGGGACAGAGAGTGAGATCACATGGAGGTTAAAGGGACAGAGAGTTAGATGACGGGGAGGTTAAATGGACAGAGAGTGAGATCACGGGGAGTTTAAAGGGACAGAGATTGAGGTAACGGGGAGGTTTAAGGGATAGAGTGTGAGATCTCGGTAAAGTTAATGTGACAGCTAGAGAGATTACGGGAAGTTTAAAGGGACAGAGTGTGAGATCATGGGGAGGGTAAAGGGACAGAGTGAGATCACGGGGAAGTTAATGGGAGCGAGAGTTAGATCAAGGGGAGGTTAAAGGGTCAGCGAGTGAGATCACGGGGAGTTTAAAGGGACAGAGAGTGAGATCACAGGGAGGTTAAAGGGAGAGTGAGTGAGATCACGGGGAGTTTAAAGGGACAGAGAGTGAGATCACGGGTAGGTTAAAGGGACAGATAGTGAGATCACAGGGAGGTTAAAGGGAGAGTGAGTGAGATCACGGGGAGTTTAAAGGGACAGAGAGTGAGATCACGGGGAGGTTAAATGGACAGAGAATGAGTTCACGGGGAAGTAAACGGGACAGAGAGTAAGATCACTGAGAGGTTAAAGGGACAGAGAGTGAGGTCAGGGGGAGGTTAAAGGGACAGAGGGTGAGATCATGGGAATGATAATGGGACAGAGATTGAGATCAGGGACAGTTATAGAGACAGATGGTCAGATCAGGGACAGTTAAATGGACTGATTCGGAGATCAGGGGGACAGTTAAAGGGACAAAGAGTGAGACCACGGACAGCTAAAGGGACAGAGAGAGATCAGGGACTATTAACGGGACAGAGAGTGGATTCGGGGGACAGTTAAATGGGCAGAGAGTGAGAACAGGGAAGGTTAAAGGGAAATAGAGTGAGATTACGGGGAGGTTTAAAGGGACAGAGAGTGAGATCGCTGGGAGGTTAAAGGGACAGAGAGTGAGATCACGGGGAGGTCAAACGGACAGAGAGAGAGATTACGGGGAGGTTTAAAGGGACAGAGAGTGAGATCGCTGGGAGGTTAAAGGGACAGAGAGTGAGATCACGGGCTGTTTTAAGTGACAGAGACTTCGATTAGAGGGAGGCTAAAGGGACAGAGAGGGAGATCACGGGGAGGCTAAAGGGACTGAGAATGAGTTCACGGGGAATTTAAAGGGACAGAGAGTGAGATCACGGGGAGGTTAAATGGACAGAGAGTGAGATACGGGGAGATTAAAGGGACAGAGATGGAGATAACGGGGAAGTTAAAGGGAAAGAGAGTGAGATCACGGGGAGGTTAAAGGGACAGAGGTTGAGTTAACGGGGCGGTTAAAGGGACAGAGAGTGAGATCACGGGGATGTTAAAGGGAAAGAGAGTGAGATCACAGGGAGGATTAAGGGATAGAGAGTGCGATCACGGGAAAGTTAATGGGACAGATAGTGAGATCACGGGGAGGTTAAAGGGACAGTGAGTGAGATCACGGGGAGGTTAAAGGGACAGAGTATGAGATCACGGGGAGGTTAATGGGACAGAGATGATATCAAGGGGAGGTTAAAGGGACAGAGAATGAGATTACGGGCAGGATCAAGGGACAGAGATTGAGATCACGGGAAGATTAATGGGACATAGTGAGATCACGGGGAGGTTAATGGGACAGAGAGTGATATCACGGGGTGGTTAAAGGGGCAGAGAATGAGGTCACGGGCAGATTAAAGGGATAGAGATTGAGATCATGCCGAGTTTAAAGGGACAGAGAGTGAGAATACGGGTAGGTTAAAGGGAAAGAGAGTGAGATGAGGGGGAGGTTCAAGGGATAGGGAGTGAGATCACAGGTAGGTTAATGGGACAAAGAGTGTGATCACGGGGAGGTTAAAGGGACAGAGACTGAGATTACGGGGAGATAATAGGGACAGAGAGTGAGATCACGGGGAGGTTAATGGGACAGAGAGTGAGATCACGGGGAGGTTGAAGGGACAGAGAGTGAGATCACGGGGTGGTTGAAGGGACAGAGAGTGATATATGGGGAGGTTAATGGGACGGAGAGTGAGATCATGGGGATGTTAAAGGGACAGAGAGTGAGATCATGGGGAGGTTAAAGAGACAGAGAGTGATATCATGGGGAGGTTTAAGGTATAGAGACTGAGATCACAGGGAGGTTAAAGGGAGAGGGAGTGAGATTACGGAGAGCTTAAAGGGACAGAGAGAGTTAACGGGGAGGTTAAAGCGACAGAGTGAGATCACGGGGAGGTTAAAGGGACAGAGAATGAGATCACGGGCAGATTAAAGGGACAGAGATTGAGATCATGCGGAGTTCAAAGGGACAGAGAGTGAGATCACGGGGAGGTTATAGGGAAAGAGATTGAGATCACGGGGAGGTTAAAGGGACAGAGAGTGAGGTGACGGGGATGTAAAAGGGACAGAGAGTGAGATCACGGGGAGGTTAAAGGGACAGAGAGTGAGATCACGGAGAGGTTAAAGGGACTGAGAGTGAGATCACGGGTAGGATTATGGGACGGAGAGTGAGATCACGGGGTGGTTAAAGGGACAGAGAGTGAAATCACGGGGAGGCTATAGGGACATAGAGTGATATCACGGTGAGGTTAAAGGGACAGAGAGTGAGATCACGGGGAGGTTAAAGATACAGAGAGTGAGATCAGGGGGAGGTTAAATTGACAGAGAGTGAGATCACGGGGAGGTTAAAGGGACAGAGAGTGAGATCACAGGGAGGTTAAAGGGAGAGAGAGTGAGATCACGGGGAGTTTAAAGGGACAGAGTGTGAGATCACGGGGAGGTTAAAGGGATAGAGAGTGAGATCACGGAGAGGTTAAATGGACAGAGAATGAGTTCACAGGGAGCTTAAAGAGATAGAGAATGAGAGCACGGGGAAGTTAAAGGGACAGAGAGTGAGATCGCGGTCAGGATAAAGGAACAGAGAGTGGGATCACGGGGAGGTTTAAGGGACAGAGAGTGAGATCACGGGGAGGTTAATGGGACAGAGAGTGAGATCACGGGGAGGTTAATGGGACAGAGAGTGAGATCAATGGGAGGTTAAAGGGACAGAGAGTGAGATCAGGGGGAGGTTAACAGGACAGAGAGTGAGATCACGGGGAGGTTAATGGGACTGAGAATGAGATAACGAGGAGGTTAAAGGGACAGAGAGTTAGATGGCGGGGAGGTTAAATGGACAGGGAGTGAGATGCGGGGAGTTCAAAGGGACAGAGATGGAGATAACGGGTAGGGTAAAGGGAAAGAGAGTGAGAACACGGGGAGGTTAAAGGGACAGAGATTGAGATAACGGGGCGGTTAAAGAGACAGAGAGTGAGATCACGGGGATGTTAAAGGGACAGAGAATGAGATCACGGGGAGGATTAAGGGATAGAGAGTGCGATCACGGGAAAGTTAATGGGACAGATAGTGAAATCACGGGGAGGTTAAAGGGACGGTGAGTGAGATCACGGGGAGGTTAAAGGGAAAGAGTATGAGATCACGGGGAGTTTAATGGGACAGAGAGTGAGAACAGCGGAAGTTTAAAGGGACAGAGAGTGACATCACGGGGAGGTTAAAGGGACAGAGAATGAGACCAGGGGCAGGTTCAAGGGACAGAGATTGAGATCACGGGAAGATTAATGGGACATAGTGAGATCACGGGGAGGTTAATGGGACAGAGAGTGATATCACGGGGTGGTTAAAGGGACATTGAGTGCGATCACGGGGAGGTTAAAGGGCCAGAGAGTGAGATCACGGGGAGGTGAATGGGACAGAGAGTGAGTTCAGGGGAGCTTAAAGGGACAGAGAATGAGATCACGGGGAAGTAAAAGTGACAGAGAGTGAGATCATGGTCAGGTTGAAGGGACAGAGAGTGAGATCATGGGGAGGTAAAAGGGACAGAGAGTGAGATCACGGGAAGGTTAAAGAGACAGAGTGTGAGATCACGGGGAGGTTAAAGGGATAGAGAGTGATATCAGGGGAAGTTTAAAGGGACAGAGACTGAGATCACGGGAAGCTTAACGGGACAGAGAGTGAGATCACGGGGAGGTTAAAGGGACAGAGAATGAGATCACGGGGAGGTTAAAGGAACAGAGAGTGAGATCACCGGGAGGTTAATGGGACAGAGAGTGAGATCGCGGGGAGGTTAAAGGGACAGAGAATGAGATCACGGGGAGGTTTAAGGGACAGAGTGAGATCACGGATGGCTAAAGGGACAGAGAGGGAGATCACGGGGAGGTTAAAGGGATAAAGAGTGAGATCACGGGGATGTTAAAGGGACAGAGTATGAGATCACGGGGAGTTTAATGGGACAGAGAGTGAGAACAGCGGAAGTTTAAAGGGACAGAGAGTGACATCACGGGGAGGTTAAAGGGACAGAGAATGAGACCAGGGGCAGGTTCAAGGGACAGAGATTGAGATCACGGGAAGATTAATGGGACATAGTGAGATCACGGGGAGGTTAATGGGACAGAGAGTGATATCACGGGGTGGTTAAAGGGACATTGAGTGCGATCACGGGGAGGTTAAAGGGCCAGAGAGTGAGATCACGGGGAGGTGAATGGGACAGAGAGTGAGTTCAGGGGAGCTTAAAGGGACAGAGAATGAGATCACGGGGAAGTAAAAGTGACAGAGAGTGAGATCATGGTCAGGTTGAAGGGACAGAGAGTGAGATCACGGGGAAGTAAAAGTGACAGAGAGTGAGATCATGGTCAGGTTGAAGGGACAGAGAGTGAGATCACGGGGAGGTTAAAGAGACAGAGTGTGAGATCACGGGGAGGTTAAAGGGATAGAGAGTGATATCAGGGGAAGTTTAAAGGGACAGAGACTGAGATCACGGGAAGCTTAACGGGACAGAGAGTGAGATCACGGGGAGGTTAAAGGGAGAGAATGAGATCACGGGGAGGTTAAAGGAACAGAGAGTGAGATCACCGGGAGGTTAATGGGACAGAGAGTGAGATCGCGGGGAGGTTAAAGGGACAGAGAATGAGATCACGGGGAGGTTTAAGGGACAGAGTGAGATCACGGATGGCTAAAGGGACAGAGAGGGAGATCACGGGGAGGTTAAAGGGATAAAGAGTGAGATCACGGGGATGTTAAAGGGACAGAGAGTGAGATCACGGGGAGGTTAAAGGGATAGAGAGTGCGATCACGCGAAAGTTAATGGGAAAGATAGTGAGATCACGGGGAGGTTAAAGGGACAGTGAGTGAGATCACGGGGAGGTTAAAGGGACTGAGTGTGAGATCACGGGGAGAATAAAAGGACAGAGAGTTAGATCAGGGGAAGTTTAAAGGGACAGAGACTGAGATCACGGGAAGGTTAACGGGACAGAGAGTGAGATCACGGGGAGGTTAAAGGGACAGAGAATGAGATGACTGGGAAGTTTAAGGGACAGAGAGTGAGGTCACGGGGAATTTAAAGGGACAGAGATTGAGATCACGGGGAGGTTGAAGGGACAGAGAGTGCGATCACCGGGAGGTTAAAGGGAGCGAGAGTGAGATCAAGGGGAGGTTAAAGGGTCAGCGAGTGAGATCACGGGGAGGTTAAAGGGACAGAGAGTGAGATCACAGGGAGGTTAAAGGAACAGAGAGTGAAATCAGGGGGAGGTTAAGGAACAGAGGGTGAAATCACGGGATTGTTAATGGGACAGAGATTGAGATCAGTGACAGTTATAGAGACAGATGGTCAGATCAGGGACAGTTAAATGGACTGATTCGGAGATCAGGGGGACAATTAAAGGGACAAAGAGTGATATCAGGGACAGCTAAAGGGACAGAGAGAGATCAGGGACTAATAACGGGACAGAGAGTGGGATCGGGGGACAGTTAAATGGGCAGAGAGTGAGATCAGGGAAGGTTAAAGGGAAAGAGAGTGATATCACGGGGAGGTTAAAGATACAGAGAGTGAGATCACGGGCAGGTTAAAGGGAGAGAGAGTGAGATCACGGGGAGGGTAAAGGGATAGAGAGTGAGATTACGGGGAGGTTAAAGGGACAGAGATTGAGATCACAGGGAGGTTAAAGGGAGAGAGAGTGAGATCACGGGGAGTTTAAAGGGACAGAGAGTGAGGTCACGGGGAGGTTAAAGGGATAGAGAGTGAGATCACGGGGAGGTTAAAGGGACAGAGAGTGAGATCGCGGTCAGGATAAAGGAACAGAGAGTGAGATCACGGGGAGGTTAAAGGGACAGAGAGTGAGATCACTGGGAGGTTAAAGGGACAGAGAGTGATATCACGGGGAGGTTAAAGGGATAGAGAGTGCGATCACGCGAAAGTTAATGGGAAAAATAGTGAGATCACGGGGAGGTTAAAGGGACAGTGAGTGAGATCACGGGGAGGTTAAAGGGACTGAGTGTGAGATCACGGGGAGGATAAAGGGACAGAGAGTTAGATCAGGGGAATTTTAAAGGGACAGAGAGTGAGATCACGGGAAGGTTAACGGGACAGAGAGTGAGATCACGGGGAGGTTAAAGGGACAGAGAATGAGATGACTGGGAGGTTTAAGGGACAGAGAGTGAGGTCACGGGGAATTTAAAGGGACAGAGATTGAGATCACGGGGAGGTTAAAGGGACAGAGAGTGAGATCGCGGGGAGGTTAAAGGGACAAAGTGACATAACTGGGACGTTAAAGGGACAGAGATTGAGATCACGGGGAGGTTAAAGGGACAGAGAGTTAGATGACGGTGAGGTTAAATGGACATTGAGTGAGATCACGCGGATGTTAAAGGGACAGAGATTGAGATCACGGGAAAATTAAAGGGACAGAGAGTGAGATCTGGGGAGGTTAATGGGACAGAGAGTGATATCACGGGGATGTAAAAGGGACAGGGTGTGAGATGATGGGGAGGATAAAGGGACAGTGAGAGTTAACGGTGTGTTTAAAGCGACAGAGTGAGATCACGGGGAGGTTAAAGGGGCATAGAATGAGATAACGGGCAGATTAAAGGGACAGAGATTGAGATCATGCGGAGTTTAAAGGGACAGAGAGTGAGATCACGGGGTGGTTAAACGGACAGAGAGTGAGATCACCGGGAGGTTAATGGGACAGAGAGTGAGATCACGGGGAGGGTAAAGAGACAGAGAGTGAGATCACCAGGAGTTTAATGCGATAGAGAGTGAGATCACGGGAAGGTTAAAGGGACAGAGAGTTAGATCACTGGGAGGTTAATTGGACAGGGAGTGTGATCACGGGGAGGTTAAAGGGACAGAGAGTGATATCACGGGAAAGTGAAAGGGACAGAGAGTTAGATCACTGGGAGGTTATACGGACAGGGAGTAGGATCACGGGGAGGTTAAAGGGACTGAGAGTGAGAACACGGGGAGTTTAAAGGGAGAGAGAATGAGATCACGGGGAGTTAAATGGTACAGAGAGCTAGATCAGGGAGGTTATAGGGACAGAGAATGAGGTCAACGGGAGGTTAAAGGGACAGTGACTGAGATCACGCGGAGGTTAAAGGGACAGAGTGCTAAGTCAGGGAGATTAAAGGGACAGAGAGGGAGATCACGCGAAAGTTAAATGGACAGAGAGTGGGATCATGGGGAGGTTAAAGGGACAGAGAGAGAGAGCTCACGCTGAGGTTAATGGGACAGAGAGTGAGATCACGGGGAGGTGAAAGGGACAGTGAATGAGATAAAAGGGAGGTTAAATGGACAGAAAGTGAGATCACGGGCAGGTTAAATGGACAGAGATTGAGATCACGGGAAGATTAAATGGACAGAGTGACATAACTGGGACGTTAAAGGGACAGAGATTGAGATCACGGGGTGGTTAAAGGGACAGAGAGTTAGATGACGGTGAGGTTAAGTGGACATAGAGTGAGATCACGGTGATGTTAAAGGGACAGAGATTGAGATCACGGGGAGGTTAAAGGGACAGAGAGTGAGATCTGGGGATGTTAATGGGACAGAGATTGAGATCACGGGGAGGTTAAAGGGACAGAGAGTTAGATGACGGTGAGGTTAAGTGGACATAGAGTGAGATCACGGTGATGTTAAAGGGACAGAGATTGAGATCACGGGGAGGTTAAAGGGACAGAGAGTGAGATCTGGGGATGTTAATGGGACAGAGATTGAGATCACGGGGAGGTTAAAGGGACAGAGAGTGAGATCTGGGGATGTTAATGGGACAGAGAGTGATATCACGGGGAGGTTTAAGGTATAGAGACTGAGATCACGGGGAGGTAAAAGGGACAGGGTGTGAGATTACGGGGAGGATAAAGGGACAGAGAGAGTTAACGAGGAGGTTTAAGCGACAGAGTGAGATCACGGGGAGGTTAAAGGGGCAGAGAATGAGATCACGGGCAGATTAAAGGGACAGAGATTGAGATCATGTGGAGTTTAAAGGGACAGAGAGTAGGAATACGGGTAGGTTAAAGGGAAAGAGATTGAGATCACGGGGAGGTTAAAGGGACAGAGAGTGAGATCACGGGGAGGTTAAAGGGACAGAGATTGAGATCACGGGGAGGTTATAGGGACAGAGAGTGATATAACGGTGAGATTAAAGGGACTGAGCGTGAGATCACGGGGAGTTTAAAGGGACAGAGAATGAGAACAAGGGGAGTTAATTGGGACAGACAGCTAGATCAGGGAGGTTATAGGGACAGTGAATGAGATCATCGGGAGGTTATAGGGACAGAGACTGAGATCACGGGGAGTTTAAAGGGACAGAGTGCTAAATCAGGGAGATTAAAGGGAGAGAGAGTGAAATCATGGGGAAGTTAAATGAACAGAGAGTGAGATCATGGGGAGGTTATAGGGACAGAGAGTGAGATCACGCTGAGGTTAATGGGACAGAGAGTGAGATCACGGGGAGGTGAAAGGGACAGTGAATGAGATCACAGGGTGGTTAATTGGACAGAAAGTGAGATCACGGGCAGGTTAAATGGACAGAGATTGAGATCACGGGAAGATTAAATGGCAGAGTGACATAACTGGGATGTTAAAGGGACAGAGATTGAGATCACGGGGAGGTTAAAGGGACAGAGTGAGATCACTGGTGCGTTAAAGGGACAGAGATTGAGATCACGGGGAGGTTAAAGGGACAGAGAGTTAGATGACGGTGAGGTTAAATGGACATAGAGTGAGATCACGGGGAGGTTAAAGGGACAGAGATTGAGATCACGGGGAGGTTAAAGGGACAGAGAGTGAGATCATGGGGAGGTTAAAGGGACAGAGAGTGATATCACGGGGTGGTTTAAGCTATAGAGACTGAGATCACGGGGAGGTTAAATGGAAAGGGTGTGAGATTACGGGGAGGATAAGGGGATAGAGAGAGTTAACGGGGAGGTTAAAGCGACAGAGTTAGTTCACGGGGAGGTTAAAGGGACAGAGAATGAGATCACGGGCAGATTAAAGGGACAGAGATGAAGGTCATGTGGAGTTTAAAGGGACAGAGTGTGATCATGGGGAGGTTAAAGGGACAGAGAGTGATATCACGGGAAGGTTAAAGGGACAGAGTGTTAGATCACGGGGAGGTTAAAGGGACAGAGAGTGATATCACGGGAAGGTTAAAGGGACAGAGTGTTAGATCACGGGGAGGTTAAAGGGACAGTGAGTAGGATCACGGGGAGGTTATAGGGACAGAGAATGAGATCACCGGGAGGTTAAAGGGACAGAGACTGAGATCACGGGGAGGTTAAAGGGACAGAGTGCTAAATCTGGGAGATTAAAGGGACAGAGAGGGAGATCACGGGGAAGTTAAATGGACAGAGAGTGAGATCATGGGGAGGTTAACGGGACAGAGAGTGAGATCACGGGGAGGTGAAAGGGACAGAGATTGAGATCACGGAGAGATTAAAGGGACAGAGTGAGATCACTGGTACGTTAAAGGGACAGAGATTGAGATCACGGGGAGGTTAAAGGGATAGAGAGTAAGATGACGGTGAGGTTAAATGCACATAGAGTGAGATAACGGGGAGGTTAAAGGGACAGAGATTGAGATCACGGGGAAATTAAAGGGACAGAGAGTGAGATCACAGGAAGGTTCAAGAGACAGAGAGTGAGATTACGGGGAGGATAAAGGGACAGAGAGAGTTAACGGTGAGGTTAAAGCGACAGAGTGAGATCACGGGGAGATTAAAGGGGCAGAGAATGAGATCACGGGCAGATTAAAGGGACAGAGATTGAGATCATGCGGAGTTTAAAGGGAAATGGAGTCAGAATACGGGTAGGTTAAAGGGAAAGAGATTGAGATCACGGGGAGGTTAATGAGACTGAGAGTGAGATCACGGGTAGGTTAATGGGACAAAGAGTGTGATCACGAGGAGGTTAAAGTGACAGAGATTGAGATCACGGGGAGGTTATAGGGACAGAGAGTGAGATCACGGGGAGGTTAAAGGGGCAGAGAGTGAGATCACGGGGAGGTTAAAGGGACAGTGAGTGTGATCACGAGGAGGTTAAAGGGACTGAGAGTGAGATCACGGGTAGGTTAATGGGACAAAGAGTGTGATCACGGGGAGGTTAAAGGGACAGAGAGTGAGATCACGGAGAGGTTAAAGTGACAGAGACTGAGATCACGGGGAGGTTAAAGCGACAGTGTGCTAAATCAGGGAGATTAAAGGGACAGAGAGTGAAATCACGGGGAAATTAAATGGACAGAGAGTGAGATCATGGGGAGGTTATAGGGACAGAGAGTGAGATCACGCTGAGGTTAATGGGACAGAGAGTGAGATCACAGAGAGGTGAAAGAGACAGTGATTGAGTTCACAGGGAGGTTAAATGGACAGAAAGTGAGATCACGGGCAGGTTAAATGTACAGAGATTGAGATCACGGGAAGATTAAATGGCAGAGTGACATAACTGGGACGTTAAAGGGACAGAGATTGAGATCACGGGGAGGTTAAAGGGACAGAGTGAGATCAGTGGTACGTTAAAGGGACAGAGATTGAGATCACGGGGAGGTTATTGGGACAGAGAGTTAGATGACGGTGAGGTTAAATGGACATAGAGTAATATCACGTGGAGGTTAAAGGGACAGAGATTGAGATCACGGGGAGATTAAAGGGACAGAGAGTGCGATCACGAGGAGGTTAAAGGGACTGAGAGTGAGATCACGGGTAGGTTAATGGGACAAAGAGTGTGATCACGGGGAGGTTAAAGGGACAGAGAGTGAGATCACGGAGAGGTTAAAGTGACAGAGACTGAGATCACGGGGAGGTTAAAGCGACAGTGTGCTAAATCAGGGAGATTAAAGGGACAGAGAGTGAAATCACGGGGAAATTAAATGGACAGAGAGTGAGATCATGGGGAGGTTATAGGGACAGAGAGTGAGATCACGCTGAGGTTAATGGGACAGAGAGTGAGATCACAGAGAGGTGAAAGAGACAGTGATTGAGTTCACAGGGAGGTTAAATGGACAGAAAGTGAGATCACGGGCAGGTTAAATGTACAGAGATTGAGATCACGGGAAGATTAAATGGCAGAGTGACATAACTGGGACGTTAAAGGGACAGAGATTGAGATCACGGGGAGGTTAAAGGGACAGAGTGAGATCAGTGGTACGTTAAAGGGACAGAGATTGAGATCACGGGGAGGTTATTGGGACAGAGAGTTAGATGACGGTGAGGTTAAATGGACATAGAGTAATATCACGTGGAGGTTAAAAGGACAGAGATTGAGATCACGGGGAGATTAAAGGGACAGAGAGTGCGATCACGGGGAGGTTAAAGGGACAGAGATTGATATCTGGGGAGGTTAATGGGACAGAGAGTGAGATCATGGGGAGGTTAAAGGGACAGACAGTGAGATCACAGGGAAGTTAAAGAGACAGAGAGTGATATCGCGGGGAGGTTTAAGCTATGAGACTGAGATCACGGTGAGTTTAAATGGAAAGGGTGTGTTATTATGGGGAGGATAAAGGGACAGAGAGAGATAACGGGGAGGTTAAAGCGACAGAGTGAGATCACGGGGAGGTTAAAGGGACAGAGAATGAGATCATGCGGCGTTTAAAGGGACAGAGAGTGAGAATACGGGGAGATTAAAGGGACAGAGAGTGTGATCACGGGGAGGTTAAAGGGGCAGAGAGTGATATCACGGGAAGGTTAAAGGGACAGAGTGTTAGATCACGGGGAGGTTAAAGGAACAGAGAGTAGGATCACGGGGAGGTTAAAGGGACTGAGAGTGAGATCACGGGGAGTTTAAAGGGACAGAGAGTGAGATCACGGGGAGTTAAATGGGACAGGGATCTAGATCAGGGAGGTTATAGGGACAGAGAATGAGATCACCGGGAGTTAAAGGGACATAGACTGAGATCACGATGAGGTTAAAGGGACAGAGTGCTAAATCAGGGAGATTAAAGGGACAGAGAGGGATATCACGGGAAAGTTAAATGGACAGAGAGTGAGATCATGGGGAGGTGAAAGGGACAGAGAGTGAGATCACGCTGAGGTTAATGGGACAGAGAGTGAGATCACGGGGAGGTGAAAGGGACAGTGAATGAAATCACAGGGAGGTTAAATGGACAGAAAGTGAGATCACGGGCAGGTTAAATGGACAGAGATTGAGATCACGGGAAGATTAAATGGACAGAGTGACATAACTAGGACGCTAAAGGGACAGAGATTGAGATCACGTGGAGGTTAAAGGGACAGAGTGAGATCACTGGTACGTTAAAGGGAGAGAGATTGAGATCACGGGGAAATTAAAGGGACAGAGAGTGAGATCACGATGAGGTTAAAGGGACAGAGAGTGAGATCTGGGGAGGTTAATGGGACAGAGAGTGAGATCATGGGGAGGTTAAAGGGACAGAGAGTGAGATCACGGGGAGGTTAAAGAGACAGAGAGTGATATCACGGGGAGGTTTAAGGTATAGAGACTTAGATCACGGGGAGGTAAAAGGGACAGGGTGTTAGATTACGGGGAGGATAAAGGGACAGAGAGAGTTAACGGGGAGGTAAAAGGGACAGGGTGTTAGATCACGGGCAGATTAAAGGGACAGAGATTGAGATCATGCGGAGTTTAAAGGGACAGAGAGTCAGAATACGGGTAGGTTAAAGGGAAAGAGATTGAGATCACGGGGAGGTTAATGGGACAGAGAGTGAGATGACGGGGAGGTAAAATGGACAGAGAGTGAGATCACGGAGAGATTAAAGGGACTGAGAGTGAAATCACGGGTAGGTTAATGGGAAAAAGAGTGTGATCACGGGGAATATAAAGGGACAGAGATTGAGATCATGCGGAGTTTAAAGGGACAGAGAGTGAGAATACGGGTAGGTTAAAGGGAAAGAGAGTGAGATCACGGGGAGGTTAAAGGGACAGAGAGTGAGATCACGGGGTTGTTAAAGGGACAGAGAGAGTTTACTGGGAGTTTAAAGCGACAGAGTGAGATCACAGGGAGGTTAAAGGGACAGATAGTGAGATCACTATGAGTTTAAAGGGACGGAGAGTGAGATCACGGGGAGGTTAAAGGGACAGAGAGTGAGATGACGGGGAGGATAAAGGTATAGAGATTGTGATCACGGGGAGGTTAAAAGGACAGAGGGTGAGATCATGGGAATATTAAAGGGACAGACTGTGAGATCACGGGAAGGTTAAAGGGACAGAGGGTGAGATCACGGGAATGTTAATGGGACAGAGATTGAGATCAGGGACAGTTATAGGGACAGAGAGTCAGATCAGGGACAGTTAAATGGACTGAGAGGGAGATGAGGGGGACAGTTAAAGGGACAAAGTGTGATATCAGGGACAGCTAAAGGGACAGAGTGAGATCAGGGATATTAACGGGACAGAGAGTGGGATCAGGGGACAGTTAAAGGGACAGAGAGTGAGATCAGGGAAGGTAAAAGGGACAGAGTGAGATCATGGGTAGGTTAAAGGGAAAGAGAGTGAGATCACGGGGAGGTTAAAGGGACAGAGAGTGAGATCACAGGGAGGTTAAAGGGAGAGAGAGTGAGATCACGGGGAGGTTAAATGGACAGAGAATGAGTTCACGGGGAGCTTAAAGCGACAGAGAATGAGAGCACGGGGAAGTTAAAGGGGCAGAGAGTGTGATCACGGGATGGTTAAAGTGACAGTGAGAGAGATCACTGGGAGGTTAAAGGGACAGAGAGTGAGATCAGGGGGAGGTTAATGGGATAGAGAGCTAGATCAGGGAGGTTAAAGGGACAGAGAATGAGATCACGGGGAGGTTAAAGGGACAGAGACTGAGATCACGGGGAGGTTAAAGGGACTGAGAGTGAGATCACGGGGAGTTTAAAGGGACAGAGAGTGAGATCACGGGGAGGTTAATGGGACAGAGAGTGAGATCACGGGGAGGTTAAAGGGACAGAGTGCTAAATCAGGGAGATTAAAGGGACAGAGAGTGAGATCACAGGGAAGTTAAGTGGACAGAGTGTGAGATCACGGGGAGGTTAAAGGGACAGAGAGTGAGATCACGGTGAGGTTAATGGGACAAAGAGTGAGATCACGGGGAGGTGAAAGGGACAGTGAATGAGATAACAGGGAGGTTAAATGGACAGAAAGTGAGATCACGGGCAGATTAAATGGACAGAGAATGAGATCACGGGAAGATTAAATGGACAGAGTGAGATAACTGGGACATTAAAGGGACAGAGATTGAGATCACGGGGAGGTTAAAGGGACAGAGTGAGATCACTGGTAAGTTAAAGGGACAGAGATTGAGTACACGGGGAATTTAAAGCGTCAGAGAGTGAGATCACGGGGAGGTAAAAGGGACAGAGAGTTAGATGACGGTGAGGTTAACTGGACATAGAGTGAGATCACGGGGAGCTTAAAGGGACAGAGATCGAGATCACGGGGAGATTAAAGGGACAGAGAGTGAGATCACGGGGAGGTTAAAGGGACAGAGAGTGAGATCACGGGGAGGTTAATGGGACAGAGAGTGATATCACGGGGAGGTTTAAGGGATAGAGAGTGAGAGTACGGGAATGTTAATGGGACAGAGATTGAAATCAGGGACAGTTATAGGGACAGAGAGTCAGATCAGGGACAGTTAAAGGGACTGAGAGGGAGATCAGGGGTCAGTTAAATGGACATAGTGTGATATCAGGGACAGCTAAAGGGACAGAGATTGAGATCACGGGGAGGTTAAAGGGACAGAGAGTGAGATCACTGGTAAGTTAAAGGGACAGAGATTGAGATCACGGGGAGTTTAAAGGGTCAGAGAGAGATCACAGGGAGTTAAAAGGGACAGAGAGTTAGATGACGGTGAGGTTAACTGGACATAGAGTGAGATCACGGGGAGGTTAAAGGGACAGAGTGTGAGGTCAAGGGAAGGTTAAAGGGACAGAGAGTTAAATCACAGGGAGGGTAAAGGGACAGAGAGTGAGATCACGAGGAGGTTAAAGGGACAGAGACTGAGATCACAGGGAGGTTAAAGGGACAGAGTGCTAAATCAGGGAGGTTAAAGGACAGAGAGTGTGATCACTGGGAAGTTAAAGGGACAGAGATTTTGATCACGGAGAGGTTAACGCGACAGAGAGAGATTACGGGGAGGTTAAAGCGACAGAGAGTGATATCACGGGGTGGTTAAAGAGACAGAGAGTAAGATCAGGGGAAGATTAAAACGACAGAGAGTGAGATCACGGGAAGGTTAACGGGACAGAGAGTGAGATAACGGGGAGGTTAAATGGTCAGAGAGTGTCATCACGGGGAGGTTAATAGGAATGAGAGTGAGGTCACGGGGAGGTTAAAGGGACAGAGAATGAGTTCACGAGCAGGTTCAAAGGACAGAGATTGAGATCACAGGAAGATTAAAGGGACAGAGTGAGATCACGGGGATCTTAATTGGACAGAGAGTGAGATCACGGGGAGGTTAAAGGGACATTGAGTGCGATCACGGGGAGGTTAAAGGTACAGAGAGTGAGAGCATGGGGAAGTTAAAGGGACAGAGAGTGAGATCACGGGGAGTTTAATGGGACAGAGAGTGTGATCACGGGGAGGTTAAATGGACAGAGAGTGTGATCACGGGAAGGTAAAAGGGACAGAGAGTGATATCACGGGGTGGTTAAAGGGACATAGAGTTAGATGACGGGGAGGATAAATGGACAGAGAGTGAGATCACGGGGAGGATAATGGGACAGAGAATGAGATCACGGGGAGGTTAAAGGGACAGAGAGTGAGATCACGGAGAGTTTAAAGGGACAGAGAGTGTGATCACGGGAAGTTTAATGGGACAGAGAGTGAGATCACAGGGAGGTTAAAGGGACAGAGAGCTAAATCAGGGAGGTTAAAGTGGCAGAGAGTGAGGTCAGGGAGGTTAAAGGGACTAGAGAGAAATCACGGGAAGGTTAAAGGAACATAGGGAGATTACGGGGAGGTTAAAGTGACAGAGAGAGATCACGGGGCGGTTAAAGGGAGACAGAGAATGAGATCATGGGCAGGTTATAGGGACAGAGATTGAGATCACGGGAAGATTAAAGGGAGAGAGTGAGATCACTAGGACGTTAAAGGGACAGAGAGAGAGATCACGGGGAGGTTAAAGACACAGAGACTGAGATCACGGGGAGGTTAAAGGGACAGAGAGTGAGATCACGGGGAGGTTAAATGGAAAGAGAGTGAGATCACGGGGAGGTTAAAGGTACAGAGATTGAGATCACGGGGAGGTTAAAGGGACAGAGAGTGATTTCACGGGGAGGTTAAATGGACAGTGAGTGAGATCAAGCGGAGGTTAAAGGGATAGAGAGTGAGATCAGGGGGAGGTTTATAGGACAGAGAGTGAGAATACAGGAAGGTTAAAGGGACAGAGAGTGAGATCACGGGGAGGTTAAAACGACAGAGAATGAGATCACGGGCAGATTAATGGGACAGAGATTGAGATCATGGGGAGTTTAAAGGGACAGAAAGTGAGAATACGGGGAGGTTAAAGGGACAGTGAGTGAGATCACAGGGAGGTTATAGGGACGGAGAGTGAGATCATGGGGAGGTTAAAGGGACAGAGAGTGAGATCACGGGGAGGTTAAAGAGACAGAGAGTGATATCACGGGGAGGTTTAAGGTATAGAGACTTAGATCACGGGGAGGTAAAAGGGACAGGGTGTTAGATTACGGGGAGGATAAAGGGACAGAGAGAGTTAAAGGGGAGGTTAAAGCGACAGAGTGAGATCACGGGGAGGTTAAAGGGGCAGAGAATGAGATCACGGGCAGATTAAAGGGACAGAGATTGAGATCATGCGGAGTTTAAAGGGACAGAGAGTCAGAATACGGGTAGGTTAAAGGGAAAGAGATTGGGATCACGGGGAGGTTAATGGGACAGAGAGTGAGATGACGGGGAGGTAAAATGGACAGAGAGTGAGATCACGGAGAGATTAAAGGGACTGAGAGTGAAATCACGGGTAGGTTAATGGGAAAAAGAGTGTGATCACGGGGAGGATAAAGGGACAGAGATTGAGATCAAGGGGAGGTTATAGGGACAGAGGGTGAGATCACGGGGAGGTTAAAGGGACAAAGAGTGAGATCACGGGGAGGTTGAAGGGACAGAGAGTGAGATCTGGGGAGGTTAATGGGACAGAGAGTGAGATCATGGGGATGTTAAATGGACAGAGAGTGAGATCACGGGGAGGTTAAAGAGACAGTGAGTGATATCACGGTGAAGTTTAAGGTATAGAGACTGAGAACACGGGGAGGTTAAAGGGACAGGGAGTGAGATTACGGGGAGGTTAAAGGCACAGAGACAGTTAAAGGGGAGGATAAAGCGACAGAGAATGAGAACACGGGCAGATTAAAGGGACACAGATTGAGATAATGCGGAGTTTAAAGGGACAGAGAGTGAGATCACGGGGAGCTAAAAGGGAAAGAGATTGAGATCACGGGGAGGTTAAAGGGACAGAGAGTGAAATGACGGGGAGGTAAAAGGGACAGAGAGTGAGTTCACGGGGAGGTTAAAGGGACAGAGAGTGAAATCACGGTGAGGTTAAAGGGACTGAGAGTGAAATCACGGTGAGGTTAAAGGGACTGAGAGTGAGATCACGGGGAGTTTAAAGGGACAGAGAGTGAGATCACGAGGAGTTAATTGGGACAGAGAGCTAGATCAGGGAGGTTATAGGGACAGAGAATGAGATCACCGGGAGGTTAAAGGGACAGAGACTGAGATCACGGGGAGGTTAAAGGGACAGAGTGCTAAATCAGGGAGATTAATGGGACTGAGAGTGAGATCACGGGGAAGTTAAATGGACAGAGAGTGAGATCATGGGGAGGTTATAGGGACAGAGAATGAGATCACGCTGAGGTTAATGGGACAGAGAGTGAGATCACGGGGAGGTGAAAGGGACAGTGAATGAGATCACAGGGAGGTTAAATGGACAGAAAGTGAGATCACGGGCAGGTTAAATGGACAGAGATTGAGATCACTGGAAGATTAAATGGACAGAGTGACATAACTGGGACGTTAAAGGGACAGTGATTGAGATCACGGGGAGGTTAAAGGGACAGAGTGAGATCACTGGTACGTTAAAGGGACAGACATTGAGATCACGGGGAGGTTAAAGGGACATAAAGTGAGATCACGTTGAGGTTAAAGGGACAGAGAGTGAGATCTGGGGAGGTTAATGGGACAGAGAGTGAGATCAAGGGGAGGTTAAAGGTACAGAGAGTGAGATCACGGGGAGGTTAAACAGACAGAGACTGATATCACGGGGAGGTTTAAGGTATAGAGAATTAGATCACGGGGAGGTAAAAAGGACAGGGTGTGAGATTACAGGGAGGATAAAGGGACAGAGAGAGTTAACCGGGAGGTTAAAGCGACAGAGTGAGATCACGGGGAAGTTAAAGGGACAGAGAATGAGATCACGGGCAGATTAAAGGGACAGAGATTGAGATCATGCGGAGTTTAAAGGGACAGAGAGTGAGAATACGGGGAGATTAAAGGGACAGAGAGTGTTATCACGGGGAGGTTAAAGGGACTGAGAGTGAGATCATGCGGAGTTTAAAGGGAAAGAGATTGAGATCACGGGGAGGTTAAAGGGACAGAGAGTGAGATGACGGGGAGGTAAAAGGGATAGAGAGTGAGATCACGGGGAGGTTAAAGGGACAGAGAGTGACATCACGGAGAGGTTAAAGGGACTGAGAGTGAGATCACGAGTAGATTAATGGGACAAAGAATGTGATCACGGGGAGGTTAAAGGGACAGAGAGTGATATCACGTGGAGGTTAAAGGGACTGAGAGTGAGATCACGGGGAGGTTTAAGGGACAGAGATTGAGATCACGGGGAAATTAAAGGGAGAGAGAGTGAGATCACGATGAGGTTATAGGGACAGAGAGTGAGATCTGGGGAGGTTAATGGGACAGAGAGTGAGATCATGGGGAGATTAAAGGGACAGAGAGTGAGATCACGGGGAGGTTAAAGAGACAGAGAGTGATATCACGGGGAGGTTTAAGGTATAGAGACTTAGATCACGGGGAGGTAAAAGGGACAGGGTGTTAGATTACGGGGAGGATAAAGGGACAGAGAGAGTTAACGGGGAGGTTAAAGCGACAGAGTGAGATCACGGGGAGGTTAAAGGGATAGAGAATGAGATCACGGGCAGATTAAAGGGACAGAGAGTGAGATCACGGGGAGGTTAAAGGGACGGAGAGTGAGATCACGGGGATGTTAAAGGGACAGAGAGTGAGATGACGGGGAGGATAAATGTACAGAGAGTGAGATCACGGGGAGGTTAAAGGGATAGAGAATGAGATCACGGGCAGATTAAAGGGACAGAGAGTGAGATCACGGGGAGGTTAAAGGGACGGAGAGTGAGATCACGGGGATGTTAAAGGGACAGAGAGTGAGATGACGGGGAGGATAAATGTACAGAGAGTGAGATCACGGGGAGGTTAAAGGGACAGAGGGTGAGATCACGGGAATGTTAATGGGACAGAGATTGAGATCAGGGACAGTTATAGGGACAGTGAGTCAGATCAGGGACAGTTAAAGGGACTGAGAGGTAGATCAGGGGGACAGTTAAAGGGACAAAGTGTGATATCAGGGAAGTTAAAGGGACAGAGTGAGATCAGGGATATTAACGTGACAGAGAGTGGGATCGGGGGACAGTTAAAGGGACAGAGAGTGAGATCAGGGAAGGTTAAAGGGACAGAGTGAGATCACGGGAAGGTTAAAGGGAAAGAGAGTGTGATCAAGGGGAGGTTAAAAGGTCAGAGAGTGAGATCACGGGGTGGTTAAAGGGACAAAGAGTGAGATAACATGGAGGTTAAAAGGAGAGAGAGTGAGATCACGGTGAGTTTAAAGGGACAGAGAGTGAGATCACGGGGAGGTTAAAGGGACAGAGAGTGAGATCACAGGAAGGTTAACGGGACAGAGAGTGAGATCACGGGGAGGATAAAGGGACAGAGAATGAGATGACTGGGAGGTTTAAGGGACAGAGAGTGAGGACACGGGGAGTTAAAGGGACAGAGAATGAGATCACGGGGAGGTTAAAGGGACAGAGAGTGAGATCACTGGGAGGTTAATGGGACAGAGAGTGAGATCGCGGGGAGGTTAAAGGGACAGAGAATGAGATCACGGGGAGGTTTATAGGACAGAGTGAAATCACGGGGAGGTTCAAGGGACAGAGAGTGAGATCAAAGGAAGGTTAAAGGGACAGAGAGTAAGATCACGTGGAGGTTAAAGCGACAGCGAGTTGGATCACGGGGAGGTTAATGGGACTGAGAGTGATATCACGGGGAGTTTAAAGGGACAGAGAGTGAGATCACGGAGAGTTAAATGGGACAGAGAGCTATATCAGGGAGGTTATAGGGACAGAGAATGAGATCACAGGGAGGTTAAATGGACAGAAAGTGAGATCAGGGGCTGGTTAAATGGACAGAGATTGAGATCACGGGAAGATTAAATGGACAGAGTGACATAACTGGAACGTTAAAGGGACAGAGATTGAGATCACGGGGATATTTAAGGGTCAGAGAGTGAGATCCCGGGGAGGTTAAAGGGACAGAGAGTTAGATGACGGTGAGGTTAAATGGACATAGAGTGAGATCCCGGGGAGGTTAAAGGGACATGGTGTGAGATTACGGGGAGGTTAAAGGTACAGAGAGAGTAAACGGGGAGGTTAAAGCGACAGAGTGAGATCACGGGGAGGTTAAAGGGACAGTGAATGAGATCACGGGCATATTAAAGGGACAGAGATTGAGATCATGCGGAGTTTAAAGGGACAGAGAGTGAGAATACGGGTAGGTTAAAGGGAAAGAGATTGAGATCACGGGGAGGTTAAAGGGACAGAGAGTGAGATGACGGGGAGATTAAAGGGACTGAGAGTGAGATCACGGAGAGGTTAAAGGGACTGAGAGTGAGATAACGGGTAGATTAATGGGACAAAGAGTGTGATCACGGGGAGGTTAAAGGGACAGAGAGTGAGATCAAGGGGAGGTTATAGGGACAGAGAGTGATATCACGGTGAGGTTAAAGGGACAGAGAGTGAGAACACGGGGAGTTTAAAGGGAAAGACAGAGATCACGGGGAGGTTAAAGGGACAGAGAGTGAGATCACCGGGTTGTTAAAGGGACAGAGAGAGATTACTGGGAAGTTAAAGCGACAGAGTGAGATCACAGGGAGGTTAAAGGGACAGATAGTCAGATCACTAGGAGTTTAAAGGGACAGAGTGAGATCACGGGAAGGTTAAAGGGAAAGAGAGTGATATCACGGGAAGGTTAAAGGTACAGAGAGTGAGATCACGGGGAGGTTAAATAGAGAGAGAGTGAGATCACGGTGAGTTTAAAGGGACAGAGAGTGAGATCACGGGGAGGTTAAAGGGACAGAGAGTGAGATCACGGGAAGGTTAACGGGACAGAGAGTTGAATCACGGGGAGGTTAAAGGGACAGAGAGTGAGATGACTGGGAGTGTTAAGGGACAGAGAGTGAGGTCACGGGGAAGTTAAAGGGACAGAGAGTGAGTTCACGGGGAGGTTAAAGGGACAGTGAGTGAGATCACCGGGAGGTTAATGGGACAGAGAGTGAGATCGCGGGGAGGTTAAAGGGACAGAGAATGAGATCACGGGGTGGTTTAAGGGACAGAGTGAGATCACGGGGATTTTCAAGGGACAGAGAGTGAGATCACGGGAAGGATAAAGATGCAGAGAGTGAGATCGCGGGGAGGTTAAAGGGACAGAGAATGTGATCACGGGGTGGTTTAAGGGACAGAGTGAGATCACGGGGAGTTTCAAGGGACAGAGAGTGAGATCACGGGAAGGATAAAGATACAGAGAGTAAGATCACGGGGAGGTTAAAGGGACTGAGAGTGAGATCACGGGGAGTTTAAAGGGACAGAGAGTGATATCACGGGGAGGTTAATTGGGCAGAGAGTGAGATCATGGACAGTTATAGGGACAGAGAGTCAGATCAGGGACAGTTAAAGGGACTGAGCGGGAGATCAGTGGGACAGTTAAAGGGACAAAGTGTGAAATCAGGGACAGCTAAAGGGACAGAGTGAGATCAGGGATATTAACGGGACAGAGAGTGGGATCTGGGGACAGTTAAAGGGACAGAGAGTGAGATGACGGGAAGGATAAAGGGAAAGAGAGTGAGATCATGGGGAGGTTAATGGTACAGAGAGTGAGATCACGGGGAGGTTAAATGGACAGAGAGTGACATCACGGGGAGGTTAAAGGGACAGAGAGTGAGATCACAGGGAGCTTAAAGGGAGAGAGAGTGAGATCACGGGGAGGTTAATTGGACAGAGAGTGTGATCATGGGGAGGTAAAAGGAACAGAGAGTGAGATCATGGGGTGGTAAAAGGGACAGAGAGTGAAATCACGGGCAGGTTCAAGGGACATGGAGTGCGATCACGGGGAGGTTAAAGGGACAGAGACTGAGATCACGGGAAGGTTAACGGGACAGAGAGTGAGATCACGGGGAGGTTAAAGGGGCAGAGAATGAGATGACTGGGAGGTTTAAGGGACAGAGATTGAGGTCACAGGGAAGTTAAAGGGACAGAGAGTGTGATCACGGGGAGGTTAAAGGGACAGAGAGTGAGATCACCGGGAGGTTAATGGGACTGAGAGTGAGATCGTGGGAAGGTTAAAGGGGCAGAGAATGAGATCACGGGGAGGTTTAAGGGACAGAGTGAGATCACGGGGAGGTTCATGGGACAGAGAGTGAGATCACGGGGAGGTTAAAGGGCCAGAGAGTGAGAACACGGATGGTTAAAGGGACAGAGAGTGAGATCACGGGGAGTTTAAAGAGACAGAGAGTGTGATCACGGGGAGGTTAAAGGGACAGAGAGTGATATCACGGGAAGGTTAAAGGGACAGAGAGTAAGATCAGGGAGGTTATAGGGACAGAGAATGAGATCACCGGGAGGTTAAAGGGACAGACACTGAGATCACGGGGAGGTTAAAGGGACAGAGTGCTAAATCAGGGAGATTAAAGGGACAGAGAGTGAGATCACGGGGAAGTTAAATGGACAGAGAGTGAGATCATGGGGAGGTTAAAGGGACAGAGAGTGAGATCACGCTGAGGTTAATGGGACAGAGAGTGAGATCACGGGGAGGTGAAAGGGACAGTGAATGAGATCACAGGAAGGTTAAATTGACAGAAAGTGAGATCGCGGGCAGGCTAAATGGACAGAGATTGAGATCACGGGAAGATTAAATGGACAGAATGACATAACTGGGACGTTAAAGGGACAGAGATTGAGATCACATGGAGGTTAAAGGGTCAGAGAGTGAGATCACGTGGAGGTTAAAGGGACAGAGAGTGAAATCACGGGGAGGTTAAAGGGACAGAGAGTGAGATCTGGGGAGGTATATGGGACAGAGAGTGAGATCATGGGGAGGTTTAAGGTATAGAGACTGAGATCATGGGGAGGTTAAAGGGACAGGGTGTGAGATTACGGGGAGGTTAAAGGGACAGAGAGAGTTAACAGGGAGGTTAAAGTGACAGAGTGAGATCACGGGGAAATTAAGGGACAGAGAATGAGATCACGGGCAGATTAAAGGCACAGAGATTGACATCATGCGGAGTTTAAAGAGACAGAGAGTGAGAATACGGGTAGGTTAAAGGGAAAGAGATTGAGATCACGGGGAGGTTATAGGGACAGAGAGTGATATCACGGTGAGGTTAACGGGACAGAGAGTGACAACACGGGCAGTTTAAAGGGAAAGACAGAGATCAAGGGGAGGTTAAAGGGACAGAGAGTAAGATCACGGGGTTGTTAAAGGGACAGAGAGAGATTACTGGGAGATTAAAGCGACAGAGTGAGATCACAGGGAGGTTAAAGGGACATATAGTGAGATCACTAGGAGTTTAAAGGGACAGAGTGCGAGATCACGTGGAAGTTAAAGGGACAGAGAGTGAGATTACGGGGAGGTTAAAGGGACTGAGAGTGTGATCATGGGGAGGTTAAATGGACAGAGGATGAGATCATGGAATGTTAAAGGGACAGAGGGTGAGATCACGGGAATGTTAATGGGACAGAGATTGTGATCAGGGACAGTTATAGGGACAGAGAGTCAGATCAGGGACAGTTAAAGGGACTGAGAGGGAGATCAGGGGGACAGTTAAATGGACAAAGTGTGATATCAGGGACAGCTAAAGGGACAGAGTGAGATCAGGGATATTAACGGGACAGAGAGTGGGATCGGGGTCAGTGAAAGGGACAGAGAGTGAGATCAGGGAAGGTAGAAGGGACAGAGTGAGATCACGGGTAGGTTAAAGGGTAAGAGAGTGAGATAACGGGGAGGTTAAAGGTATAGAGAATGAGATCACGGGGAGGTTAAATGGACAGAGAGTGAGATCACAGGGAGGTTAAAGGGAGAGAGAGTGAGATCACGTTGATTTTAAAGAGACAGAGAGGGAGATCACAGGGAGGTTAAAGGGGCAGAGAGTGTGATCACGGTCAGGTTAAAGGGACAGAGAGTGAGATCACGGGAAGGTTAAAGTGACAGTGAGAGAGATCACTGGGACGTTAAAGGGACAGAGAGTGAGATCAGGGGGAGGTTAACAGGACAGAGAGTGAGATCACGGGGTTTTTTAAGGGACAGAGAGTGATATCACGGGGAGGTTAATGGGACAGAGAGCTAGATCAGGGAGGTTAAAAGGACAGAGAATGAGATCACGGGGAGGTTAAAGGGACAGAGACTGAGATCACGGGGAGGTTAACGGGACAGAGAGTGAGATCACGGGGAGTTTAAAGGGACAGAGAGTGAGATCACGGTGAGGTTAATGGGACAGAGAGTGAGATCACGGGGAGGTTAAAGGGACAGAGACTGAGATCACGGGGAGGTTAAAGGGACAGAGAATGAGATCACGGGGAGGTTAATGGGACAAAGAGTGAGATCACGGGGAGGTGAAAGGGACAGTGAATGAGATAAAAGAAAGGTTAAATGGACAGAAAGTGAGATCACAGGCAGGTTAAATGGACAGAGAATGAGATCACGAGAAGATTAAATGGACAGAGTGAGATAACTGGGACGTTAAAGGGACAGAGAGTGAGATCACGGGGAGGTTAAAGGGACAGAGATTGGGATCACGGGGAGATTAAAGGGACAGAGAGTGCGATCTGGGGAGGTTAATGGGACAGAGAGTGAGATCATGGGGAGTTTAAAGGGACAGAGAGTGAGATCACGGGGAGGTTAAAGAGACAGAGAGTGATATCACGGGGAGGTTTAAGGTATAGAGAGTGAGATTACGGGGAGGTTAAAGGGACAGAGAGAGTTAACGGGGTGGTTAAAGCGACAGAGTGAGATCACGGGGAGGTTAATGGGACAGAGAATGAGATCACGGGCAGATTAAAGGGACAGAGATTGAGATCATGCGGAGTTTAAAGGGACAGAGAGTGAGAATACGGGTAGGTTAAAGGGAAAGAGATTGAGATCACGGGGAGGTTAAAGGGACAGAGTGTGAGATTCACGGGGAGGTTATAGGGACAGAGAGTGACAACACGGGGAGTTTAAAGGGAAAGACAGAGATCACGGGCAGGTTAAAGGGACAGAGAGTGAGATCACGGGGTTGTTAAAGGGACAGAGAGAGATTACTGGGAGTTTAAAGCGACAGAGTGAGATCACAGGGAGGTTGAAGGGACAGATAGTGAGATCACTATGAGTTTAAAGGGACGGAGAGTGAGATCACAGGGAGGTTAAAGGGACAGAGAGTGAGATGACGGGGAGGATAAAGGTATAGAGATTGTGATCACGGGGAGGTTAAAAGGACAGAGGGTGAGATCATGGGAATGTTAAAGGGACAGACTGTGAGATCACGGGAAGGTTAAAGGGACAGAGGGTGAGATCACGGGAATGTTAATGGGACAGAGATTGAGATCAGGGACAGTTACAGGGACAGAGAGTCAGATCAGGGACAGTTAAATGGACTGAGAGGGAGATGAGGGGGACAGTTAAAGGGACAAAGTGTGATATCAGGGACAGCTAAAGGGACAGAGTGAGATCAGGGATATTAACGGGACAGAGAGTGGGATCAGGGGACAGTTAAAGGGACAGAGAGTGAGATCAGGGAAGGTAAAAGGGACAGAGTGAGATCATGGGTAGGTTAAAGGGAAAGAGAGTGAGATCACGGGGAGGTTAAAGGGACAGAGAGTGAGATCACAGGGAGGTTAAAGGGAGAGAGAGTGAGATCACGGGGAGGTTAAATGGACAGAGAATGAGTTCACGGGGAGCTTAAAGCGACAGAGAATGAGAGCACGGGGAAGTTAAAGGGGCAGAGAGTGTGATCACGGGATGGTTAAAGTGACAGTGAGAGAGATCACTGGGAGGTTAAAGGGACAGAGAGTGAGATCAGGGGGAGGTTAAAGGGACAGAGACTGAGATCACGGGGAGGTTAAAGGGACTGAGAGTGAGATCACGGGGAGTTTAAAGGGACAGAGAGTGAGATCACGGGGAGGTTAATGGGACAGAGAGTGAGATCACGGGGAGGTTAAAGGGACAGAGTGCTAAATCAGGGAGATTAAAGGGACAGAGAGTGAGATCACAGGGAAGTTAAGTGGACAGAGTGTGAGATCACGGGGAGGTTAAAGGGACTGAGAGTGAGATCACGGGGAGGTTAATGGGACAGAGAGTGAGATCACGGGGAGGTTAAAGGGACAGAGTGCTAAATCAGGGAGATTAAAGGGACAGAGAGTGAGATCACAGGGAAGTTAAGTGGACAGAGTGTGAGATCACGGGGAGGTTAAAGGGACAGAGAGTGAGATCACGGTGAGGTTAATGGGACAAAGAGTGAGATCACGGGGAGGTTAATGGGACAGAGAGTGAGATCACGGGGAGGTTAAAGGGACAGAGAGTGAGATCTCGGGGAGGTTAAAGGAAATGAGAGTGAGATCACGGGGAGGATAAAGGTACAGAGAGTGTGATGACGGGGAGGTTAAATGGACAGACGGTGAGATCACGGGAATGTTAAAGGGACAGACTGTGAGACCATGGGGAGTTTAAATTGACAGAGAGTGAGATCATGGGGAGGTTAAAGGGACAGAGAGTGAGATCACGGGGAGGTTAAAGGGGCAGAGGGTGAGATCACGGGAATGTTAAAGGGACAGAGATTGAGATCCGGGGCAGCTAAAGGGACAGAGAGAGAGCAGGGGCTATTAAAGGGGCAGAGAGTGAGATCGGGGGCCAGTTAAAGTGACTGAGTTTGATATCAAGGGGACAGTTAAAGGGACAGAGAGTGAGATCACGGGATGGTAAAAGGGAAAGAGAGTGAGATCACGGGGAGGTTAAAGGGACAGAGGTTGAGATCACGGGGATGTTGACGGGACAGAGAGAGTTAACGGGGTGGTTAAAGCGACAGACTGAGATCACGGGGAGGTTAAAGGGACAGATAGTGAGATCACGGGGACGTTAAAGGGACAGAGAGTGAGATCAGGGGGATGTTAAAGGGACAGAGATTGAGATCAGGGACAGTTATAGCGACAGAGAGTCAAATCAGGGATAATTAAAGGGACAGAGAGTGAGTTCAGGGGAACAGTAATAGGGACAAAGAGTGATATCAGGGAAAGCAAATGGGACAGAGAGAGATCACGTACTATTAAAGGGACAGAGAATGGGATCAAGGTACAGTTAAAGGGACAGAGAGTCAGATCAGGGGGTCAGTTAATGGGATAGAGATTGAGATCAGCGGAACAGTTAAAGGGACAGAGGGTGAGATCACGGGGAGGTTAAAGGTACAGAGATTGAGATCACGGAGCGGTTAAAGGGACAGAGAGTGAGATCACGGGGAGGATAAGTGGACAGAGAGTGAGATCACGGGGAGGTTAAAGGGACAGAGATTGAGATCACGGGGAGGTTAAAGGGACAGAGAGTGAGTTCACGGGGAGGTTAAAGTTACTGAAATTTAGAAGACGGGGAGGTTAAATGGACAGAGAGTGAGATCACGGGGAGGTTAAAGGGACAGAGAGTGAGATCACGGGGAGATTAAAGGGACAGAGAGTGAGTTCACGGGGATGTTAAAGAGACAGAGAGTGATATCACGGGGAGGTTAAGGGGACGGAGAGTGAGATCACGGGGTGGTTAAATGGACAGAAAGTGAGATGACGGGGAGGTTTAAGGGATAGAGAGTGAGATCACGGGGAGGTTAACGGGACAGAGAGTGAGATCACGGTAAAGTTAATGGGACAGAGGGTGCGATCGCGGGGAGGTTAAACGGACAGTGAGTGAAATCACGGGGAGGTTAAAGGGACAGAGAGTGAGATCACGGGAAGGTTAAAGGAACAGAGAGTGAGATGACGGGGAGGTTAACGGGACAGAGAGTGAGATGACAGGGAGGTTAAAGGGACAGAGTGTGAGATCACGGGGAGGTTAAAGGGACAGAGAGTGAGATCACGGGGAGGTTAAATGGACAGACGGTGAGATCACGTGAATGTTAAAGGGACAGACTGTAAGATCATGGGGAGGTTAAAGGGACAGAGAGTGAGATCACGGGGAGGTTAAAGGGACGGAGTGTGAGATCACGGGGAGGTTAAAGGGGCAGAGGGTGAGATCACGGGAATGCTAAAGTGACAGAGATTGAGATCAGGGACAATTAAAGGGACTGAGAGGGAGTTCAGGGGGACAGTAAAAGGGACAAAGAGTGATATCAGTGACAGCTAAAGGGACAGAGAGAGAGATCGGGGGCCAGTTAAAGGGACTGAGAGTGATATCAAGTGGACAGTTAATGGGATAGAGATTGAGATCAGCGGAACAGTTAAAGGAACAGAGAATGAGATCAGGGAAGATTAAAGGACAGAGTAAGATCATGGGGAGGTTAAGTGGACAGAGAGTGAGATCAAGGGGAGCTTAAAGGGACAGAGAGTGAGATCACGGGGAGGTTAAAGGGACAGAGAGTGAGATCACGGGGAGGTTAAAGGGACAGAGAGTGAGAGCACGGAGTGGTTAAAGGGACAGAGAGTGAGATCACGGGGAGTTTAAAGGGACATAGAGTGAAATCACGAGGAGGTTAAAGGTACAGAGAGTGGGAGCATGGGGAGGTTAAAGGGACAAAGAGTGAGAACACGGGGAGTTTAAAGGGACAGAGATTGTGATCACGGGGAGGTTAAAGGGACAGAGAGTGTGATCACGGGAAGGTTAAAGTGACAGAGAGTGAGATCACGGGGAGGTTAAAGGTACAGAGAGTGAGAACACGGGGAGGTTAAAGGGACAGAGAGCTAGATCAGGGAGGTTAAAGGGACAGAGAGTGAGATCAAGGGAATGTTAAAGGGACAGAGACTGAGATCACTGGGAAGTTAAAGGGACAGAGATTTAGATCACGGGGAGGCTAACGGGTCAGAGAGTGATATCACGGGGAGGTTACATGGACAGAGAGAAATTACGGGGAGGTTAAAGCGACAGAGAATGAGATCACGTGGACGTTAAAGGGACAGAGAGTGAGATCACGGGGTGGTTAAAGGTACAGAGAGTTAGATGACGGGGAGGTTAAATGGACAGAGAGTGAGATCACGGGGAGGTTACAGGGACAGAGAGTTAGATGACGGGGAGGTTAAAGGGAAAGAGAGTGAGATCACGGGAAGATTAAAGGGTTAGAGTGATATCACGGGAAGGTTAAAGGGACATAGAGAGATTACGGGGAGGTTAAAGGGAGAGAGAGTGAGATCACGGGGAGGTTAAAGGGAGAGAGAGTGAGATCACGGGGAGGTTAATGGGACAGAGAGTGATATCACGGGTAAGTGAAAGGTACAGAGAATGAGATCATGGGCAGGATATAGGGACAGAGATTGAGATCACGGGAAGATTAAAGGGAGAGAGTGAGATCAGTGGGACGTTAAATGGACAGAGAGAGAGATCACGGGGAGGTTAAAGGGACAGAGAGTGAGATCACGGGGAGGTTAAAGGGACAGAGAGTGAGATCCCGGGGAGGTTAAAGGGACAGATAGTGAGATCACGGGGAGGTTAAAGGGACAGAGAAATTTAACGGGTTGGTTAAAGCGACAGAGTTAGATCACGGGGAGGTTAAAGGGACAGATAGTGAGATCACGGGGAGGTTAAAGGGACAGAGAGTGAGATCACGGGGAGGTTAAAGGGACAGAGAATGAGAACACTGGGAGCTTAAAGGGACAGAGAATGAGATCACGGGCAGATTAATGGAACAGAGATTGAGATCATGGGGAGTTTAAAGGGACAGAGAGTGAGATCACGGCGAGGTTAATGGGACAGAGAGTGAGAACACGGGGAGTTTAAAGGGAAAGACTGAGATCACGGGGAGGTTAAAGTGACAGAGAGTGAGATCACGTGGATGTTAAAGGGACAGAGAGTGTGAGCACGGGAAGATTAAAGGGACATAGACTGAGATCACGGGGAGGTTAAAGGGACAGAGAGCTAAATCAGCGAGGTTAATGGGACAGAGAGTGAGATCAGGGAGGTTAAAGGGACTAGAGAGAGATCACGGGAAGGTTAAAGGGACATAGAGAGATCACGGGGAGGTTAAAGGGAGAGACAGTGAGATCAGGGGAGATTAATGGGACAGAGAGTGAGATCACGGGTAAGTGAAAGGTACAGAGATTGAGATCACGGGAAGATTAAAGGTAGAGAGTGAGATCACTAGGACGTTAATGGGACAGAGAGTGAGATCACGTGGAGGTTAAAGGCACAGAGACTGAGATCACGAGGAGGTTTAATGGATAGAGAGTGAGATCACGGGGAGGTTAATGGGACAGAGAGTGAGATCACGGGGAGGTTAAAGCGAAAGAGAATGAGATCACGGGCAGATTAAAGGGACAGAGATTGAGATCATGGGGAGTTTAATGGGACAGAGACTGAGAATACGGGAATGTTAAAGGGACAGACTGTGAGATCATGGGGAGGTTACAGGGACAGAGAGTGAGATCACGGGGAGGTTAAAGGGGCAGAGGGTGAGATCACGGGAATGTTAAAGGGACAGAGATTGAGGTCAGGGACAGCTAAAGGGACAGAGAGAGAGCAGGGGCTATTAAAGGGACAGAGATTGAGATCGGGGGCCAGTTATAGTGACTGAGTTTGATATCAAGGGGACAGTTAAAGGGACAGAGAGTGAGATCAGGGGATGGTTAAAAGGAAAGAGAGTGAGATCACGGGGAGGTTAAAGGGACAGAGATTGAGATCAAAGGTGGTTGACGGGACAGACAGAGTTAACGGGGTGGTTAAAGCGACAGACTGAGATCACAGGGAGGTTAAAGGGACAGATAGTGAGATCGCGGGGAGGTTAAAGGGACAGAGAGTGAGATCAGGGGGAGGTTAAAGGGACAGAGGGTGATATCACGGGAATGTTAAAGGGACAGAGATTGAGATCAGGGTCAGTTATAGCGACAGAGAGTCAGATCAGGGACAGCGAATGGGACAGAGAGAGATCAGGGACTAATTGAGGGTGTGCTGCACTATTGGAGTGTCAGTAATTGAGGGTGTGCTGCACTATTGGAGTGTCAGTAATTGAGGGTGTGCTGCACTATTGGAGTGTCAGTAATTGAGGGTGTGCTGCACTATTGGATGGACAGTAATTGAGGGTGTGCTAAACTGTAAGACGGTCATTAATTGATGGTGTGCTGCACTATTGGAGTGTCAGTAATTGTGGGTGTGCTGCACTATTGGAGGGTCAGCAATTGAGGGTGTGCTGCACTATTGGAGTGTCAGCAATTGAGGGTGTGCTGCACTATTGGAGTGTCAGTAATTCAGGGTGTGCTGCACTATATGTAGTGACAGTAATTGAGGGTGTGCTGCACTATTGGAGTGTCAGTAATTGAGGGTGTGCTGCACTATTGGAGTGTCAGTAATTGAGGGTGTGCTGCACTATTTGAGTGTCAGTAATTGAGGGTGTGCTGCACTATTGGAGGGTCAGTAATTGAGGGTGTGCTGCACTATTGGAGTGTCAGTAATTGAGGGTGTGCTGCACTATTGGAGTGTCAGTAATTGAGGGTGTGCTGCACTATTGGAGTGTCAGTAATTGAGGGTGTGCTGCACTATTGGAGTGTCAGTAATTGAGGGTGTGCTGCACTATTTGAGTGTCAGTAATTGAGGGTGTGCTGCACTATTGGAGGGTCAGTAATTGAGGGTGTTCTGCACTATTTGAGTGTCATTAATTGAGGATGTGCTGCACTATTGGAGTGTCAATAATTGAGGGTGTGCTGCACTATTGGAGTGTCAGTAATTGAGGGTGTGCTGCACTATTGGAGTGTCAGTAATTGAGGGTGTGCTGCACTATTGGAGGGTCAGTAATTGAGTGTGTGCTGCACTATTGGAGAGTCAGTAATTGAGGGTGTGCAACACTATTGGAGAGTCAGTATTTGAGGGTGTGCTGCACTGTTGGAGGGTCATTAATTGAGGGTGTGCAACACTATTGGAGAGTTAGTATTTGAGGGTGTGCTGCACTGTTGGAGGGTCATTAATTGACGGTGTGCTGCACTATTGGAGTGTCAGTAATTGAGGGTGTGCTGCACTATTGGAGTGTCAGTAATTGAGGGTGTGCTGCACTATTGGAGTGTCAGTAATTGAGGTTGTGCTGAACTATTGGACTGTCATTAATTGAGGGTTTGCTGCACTATTGGAGTGTCAGTAATTGAGGGTGTGCAACACTATTGGAGGGTCAGTAATTGAGGGTGTGCTGCACTATAAGACGGCCAATAATTGAGGGTGTGCTGCACTATTGGAGTGTCAGTAATTTAGGGTGTGCTGCACTGTTGGAGTGTCAATAATTGAGGTTGTTCTGCACTATAAGAGGGCCAATAATTGAGGGTGTGCTGCACTATTGGAGTGTCAGTAATTGAGGGTGTGCTGCACTATTGGAGTGTCAGTAATTGAGGGTGTGCTGCACTATTGGAGTGTCAGTAATTGAGGGTGTGCTGCACTATAAGACGGCCAATAATTGAGGGTGTGCTGCACTATTGGAGTGTCAGTAATTGAGGGTGTGCTGCACTATTGGAGAGTCAGTAATTGAGGGTGTGCTGCACTATTGGAGTGTCAGTAATTGAGGGTGTGCTGCACTATTGGAGAGTCAGTAATTGAGGGTGTGCTGCACTATTGGAGTGTCAGTAATTGAGGGTGTGCTGCACTATTGGAGAGTCAGTAATTGAGGGTGTGCTGCACTATTGGAGAGTCAGTAATTGAGGGTGTGCTGCACTATTGGAGAGTCAGTAATTGATGGTGTGCTGCACTATTGGAGTGTCAGTAATTGAGGGTGTGCTGCACTATTGGAGTGTCAGTAATTGAGGGTGTGCTGCACTATTGGAGAGTCAGTAATTGAGGGTGTGCTACACTATTGGAGAGTCAGTAATTGAGGGTGTGCTGCACTATTGGAGAGTCAGTAATTGAGGGTGTGCTGCACTGTTGGAGTGTCAGTAATTGAGGGTGTGCTGCACTATTGGAGTGTCAGAAATTGAGGGTGAGCTGCACTATTGGAGTGTCAGTAATTGAGGGTGTACTGCACTATTGGAGTGTCAGTAATTGAGGGTGTGCAGCACTATTGGAGGGTCAGTAATTGAGGGTGTGCTGCACTATTCGAGTGTCATTATTTGAGGGTTTGCTGCACTATTGGAGTGTCAGTAATTGAGGGTGTGCAGCACTATTGGAGGGTCAGTAATTGAGGGTGTGCTGCACTATAAGACGGCCAATAATTGAGGGTGTCCTGCACTATTGGAGAGTCAGTAATTGAGGGTGTTCTGCACCAAAATAGTATCAGTAATTGAGGGAATTCTGCACTATTGGAGTGTCAGTATTTGAGGGTGTGCTGCACTATTGGAGTGTCAGTAATTGAGTGTGTGCAGCACTATTGGAGGGTCAGTAATTGAGGGTGTGCTGCACTATTGGACTGTCATTAATTGAGGGTTTGCTGCACTATTGGAGTGTCAGTAATTGAGGGTGTGCAGCACTATTGGAGGGTCAGTAATTGAGGGTGTGCTGCACTATTGGAGTGTCAGTAATTGAAGGTGTGATGCACTATTGGAGTGTCAGTAATTGAGGGTGTGCTGCACTATTGGAGTGTCAGTAATTGAGGGTGTGCTGCACTATTGGAGTGTCAGTAATTGAGGGTGTGCTGCACTATTGGAGTGTCAGTAATTGAGGGTGTGCTGCACTATTGGAGGGTCAGTAATTGAGGGTGTGCTGCACTATTGGAGTGTCAGTAATTGAGGGTGTGCTGCACTATTGGAGGGTCAGTAATTGAGGGTGTGCTGCACTATTGGAGGGTCAGTAATTGAGCGTGTGCTGCACTATTGGGGTGTCAGTAATTGAGGGTGTGCTGCACTATTGGAGGGTCAGTAATTGAGGGTGTGCTGCACTATTGGAGTGTCAGTAATTGAGGGTGTGCTGCACTATTGGAGTGTCAGTAATTGAGGGTGTGCTGAAGTATTGGAGTGTCAGTATTTGAGGGTGTGCTACACTATATAAGTGTCAGTAATTGAGGGTGTGCAGCACTATTGGAGAGTCAGTAATTGAGGGTGTGCTGCACTATTGGAGTGTCAGTAATTGAGGGTGTGCTGCACTATTGGAGGATCTGTAATTGAGGCTCTTCTGCACTATTGCAGTGAGAGTATTCTGGGGTCTGCTGCACCAATGGACTGTCAGTAATTGAGGGTGTGCTGCACTATTGGAGTATCAGTAATTGAGGGTGTGCTGCACTATTGGAGTATCAGTAATTGAGGGTGTGCTGCACTATTGGAGTGTCAGTAAATGAGGTTGTGCTGCACTATTGGAGTATCAGTAATTGAGGGTGTGCTGCACTATTGGAGTGTCAGTAATTGAGGGTGTGCTGCACTATTGGAGTGTCAGTAATTGAGGGTGTGCTGCACTATTGGAGTATCAGTAATTGAGGGTGTTCTGCACTATTGGAGTGTCAGTAATTGAGGGTGTGCTGCACTATTGTAGTGTCAGTAATTGAGGCTTTGCTGCACTATTGGAGGGTCAGTTATTGAGGGTGTGCTGCACTATTGGATTGTAAGTAATTTGAGGGTGTGCTGCACTATTGGAGGGTCAGTAATTGAGGGTGTGCTAAACTGTAAGACGGTCATTAATTGATGGTGTGCTGCACTATTGGAGTGTCAGTAATTGTGGGTGTGCTGCACTATTGGAGGGTCAGCAATTGAGGGTGTGCTGCACTATTGGAGTGTCAGTAATTGAGGGTTTGCTGCATTATTGGAGAGTCAGTAATTGAGGGTGTGCTGCACTATTGGAGTGTCAGTAATTCAGGGTGTGCTGCACTATATGTAGTGACAGTAATTGAGGGTGTGCTGCACTATTGGAGTGTCAGTAATTGAGGGTGTGCTGCACTATTGGAGTGTCAGTAATTGAGGGTGTGCTGCACTATTTGAGTGTCAGTAATTGAGGGTGTGCTGCACTATTGGAGGGTCAGTAATTGAGGGTGTGCTGCACTATTGGAGTGTCAGTAATTGAGGGTGTGCTGCACTATTGGAGTGTCAGTAATTGAGGGTGTGCTGCACTATTGGAGTGTCAGTAATTGAGGGTGTGCTGCACTATTGGAGTGTCAGTAATTGAGGGTGTGCTGCACTATTTGAGTGTCAGTAATTGAGGGAGTGCTGCACTATTGGAGGGTCAGTAATTGAGGGTGTTCTGCACTATTTGAGTGTCATTAATTGAGGATGTGCTGCACTATTGGAGTGTCAATAATTGAGGGTGTGCTGCACTATTGGAGTGTCAGTAATTGAGGGTGTGCTGCACTATTGGAGTGTCAGTAATTGAGGGTGTGCTGCACTATTGGAGGGTCAGTAATTGAGTGTGTGCTGCACTATTGGAGAGTCAGTAATTGAGGGTGTGCAACACTATTGGAGAGTCAGTATTTGAGGGTGTGCTGCACTGTTGGAGGGTCATTAATTGAGGGTGTGCAACACTATTGGAGAGTTAGTATTTGAGGGTGTGCTGCACTGTTGGAGGGTCATTAATTGACGGTGTGCTGCACTATTGGAGTGTCAGTAATTGAGGGTGTGCTGCACTATTGGAGTGTCAGTAATTGAGGGTGTGCTGCACTATTGGAGTGTCAGTAATTGAGGGTGTGCTGCACTATTGGAGTGTCAGTAATTGAGGTTGTGCTGAACTATTGGACTGTCATTAATTGAGGGTTTGCTGCACTATTGGAGTGTCAGTAATTGAGGGTGTGCAACACTATTGGAGGGTCAGTAATTGAGGGTGTGCTGCACTATAAGACGGCCAATAATTGAGGGTGTGCTGCACTATTGGAGTGTCAGTAATTTAGGGTGTGCTGCACTGTTGGAGTGTCAATAATTGAGGTTGTTCTGCACTATAAGAGGGCCAATAATTGAGGGTGTGCTGCACTATTGGAGTGTCAGTAATTGAGGGTGTGCTGCACTATTGGAGTGTCAGTAATTGAGGGTGTGCTGCACTATTGGAGTGTCAGTAATTGAGGGTGTGCTGCACTATAAGACGGCCAATAATTGAGGGTGTGCTGCACTATTGGAGTGTCAGTAATTGAGGGTGTGCTGCACTATTGGAGTGTCAGTAATTGAGGGTGTGCTGCACTATTGGAGAGTCAGTAATTGAGGGTGTGCTACACTATTGGAGAGTCAGTAATTGAGGGTGTGCTGCACTATTGGAGAGTCAGTAATTGAGGGTGTGCTGCACTGTTGGAGTGTCAGTAATTGAGGGTGTGCTGCACTATTGGAGTGTCAGAAATTGAGGGTGAGCTGCACTATTGGAGTGTCAGTAATTGAGGGTGTGCTGCACTATTGGAGTGTCAGTAATTGAGGGTGTGCAGCACTATTGGAGGGTCAGTAATTGAGGGTGTGCTGCACTATTGGAGTGTCATTATTTGAGGGTTTGCTGCACTATTGGAGTGTCAGTAATTGAGGGTGTGCAGCACTATTGGAGGGTCAGTAATTGAGGGTGTGCTGCACTATAAGACGGCCAATAATTGAGGGTGTCCTGCACTATTGGAGAGTCAGTAATTGAGGGTGTTCTGCACCAAAATAGTATCAGTAATTGAGGGAATTCTGCACTATTGGAGTGTCAGTATTTGAGGGTGTGCTGCACTATTGGAGTGTCAGTAATTGAGGGTGTGCTGCACTATTGGAGTGTCAGTAATTGAGGGTGTGCTGCACTATTGGAGTGTCAGTAATTGAGGGTGTGCTGCACTATTGGACTGTCATTAATTGAGGGTTTGCTGCACTATTGGAGTGTCAGTAATTGAGGGTGTGCTGCACTATTGGAGGGTCAGTAATTGAGGGTGTGCTGCACTATTGGAGTGTCAGTAATTGAGGGTGTGCTGCACTATTGGAGTGTCAGTAATTGAGGGAATTCTGCACTATTGGAGTGTAAGTAATTGAGGTTGTACTGCAGTATTGGAGTGTCTGTAATTGAGGGTGTGCTGCAATACTGGAGTGTCAGTAATTGACGGTGATCTGCACGATTGGAGTGTCAGTAATTGAGGGTGTGCTGCACTAATGGAGTGTCAGTTATTGAGGGTGTGCTGCACTATTGGAGTGTCAGTAATTGAGGGTGTGCTGCAATACTGGAGTGTCAGTAATTGACGGTGATCTGCACGATTGGAGTGTCAGTAATTGAGGGTGTGCTGCACTAATGGAGTGTCAGTTATTGAGGGTGTGCTGCACTATTGGAGTGTCAGTATTTGAGTGTGTGCTGCACTATTGGAGTGTCAGTAATTGAAGGTGTGCTGCACTATTGGAGTGTCAGTAATTGAGGGTGTGCTGCACTATTGGAGTGTCAGTAATTGAGGGTGAGCTGCACTATTGGAGTGTCAGTAATTGAGGGTGTGCTGCACTACTGGAGTGTCAGTAATTGAGGGTGATCTGCACTATTGGAGCGTCCGTAATTGAGGGTGTGCTGCACTAATGGAGTGTCAGTTATTGAGGGTGTGCTGCACTATTGGAGTGTCAGTAATTGAGTGTGTGCTGCACTATTGGAGTGTCAGTAATTGAGGGTGTGCTGCACTATTGGATTGTCAGTAATTGAGGGTGTGCTGCACTATTGGTGTGTCAGTAATTGAGGGTGTGCTGCACTATTGGAGCATCAGTAATTGAGGGTGTGCTGCACTATTGGAGGGTCAGTAATTGAGGGTTTGCTGAATTAAAATATTATCAGTAATTGAGGGTGTGCTGCACTATTGGAGTGTCAGTAATTGAGGGTGTGCTGCACTATTGGAGTCACAGTAATTGAGGATGTGCTGCACTATTGGAGTGTCAGTAATTGAGGATGTGCTGCACTATTGGAGTGACAGTAATTGAGGGTGTGCTTCACTATTGGAGGGTCAGTAATTGAGGGTGTGCTACACTATTGGAGTTTCAGTAATTGAGGGTGTGCTGCACTATTGGAGTGTCAGTAATTGAGGGTGTGCTGCACTATTGGAGGGTCAGTAATTGAGGGTGTGCAGCACTATTGGAGGGTCTGTAATTGAGGGTGTGCTGCACTATTGGAGTGTCAGTAATTGAGGGTGTGCTGCACTATTGGAGTGTCAGTAATTGAGGGTGTGCTTCACTATTGCAGTGTCTGTATTTGAGGGTTTGCTGCACTATTGGAGGGTCAGTAATTGAGGGTGTGCTGCACTATTGGTTTGTCAGTAATTGAGGGTGTGCTGCACATTTATTGTGTCAGTAATTGAGGTTGAGCTGCACTATTGGAGTGTCAGTAATTGAGGATGTGCTGCACTATTACAGGGTCAGTAATTGAGGGTGTGCTGCACTATTGGAGTTTCAGTAATTGAGGGTGTGCTGCACTATTGGAGTGGCAGTAATTGAGGGTGTGCTGCACTATTGGGGAGTCAGTAATTGACGGTGTGCTGCACTATTGGAGTGTCAGTAATTGAGGGTGTGCTGCACTATTGGAGTGTCAGTAATTGAGGGTGTGCTGCACTATTGGAGTGTCATTAATTGAGGGTGTGCTGCACTATTGGAGTGTCAGTAATTGATGGTGTGCTGCACTATTGGAGTGTCAGTAATTGAGGGTGTGCTGCACTATTGGAGTGTCAGTAATTGAGGGTGTGCTGTACAATTGGTGTGTCAGTAATTGAGGGTGTGCTGCACTATTGGGCTGTCAGTAATTGAGGGTGTGCTGCACTATTGGGCTGTCAGTAATTGAGGGTGTGCTGCACTGTTGGAGTGTCAGTAATTGAGGGTGTGCTGCACTATTGGAGAGTCAGTAATTGAGGGTGTGCTGCACTTTTGGAGAGTCAGTAATTGAGGGTGTGCTGCACTTAAATAGTGTCAGTAATTGAGGGAATTCTGCACTATTGGAGTGTCAGTATTTGAGGGTGTGCTGCACTATTGGAGGGTCAGTAATTGAGGGTGTGCTGCACTATTGCAGTGTCAGTAATTGAGGGTGTGCAGCACTATTGGAGTGTCAGTAATTGAGGGTGTGCTGCACTATTGGAGGGTCAGTAATTGAGGGTGTGCTGCACAACTGCAGTGTCAGTAATTGAGGGTGTGCTGCACTATTGGAGTGTCAGTAATTGAGGTTTTGCTGCACTAAAATATTATCAATAATTGAGGGAATTCTGCACTATTGGAGTGTCAGTAATTGAGGGTGCGCTGCACTATTGGAGTGTCAGTAATTGAGGGTGTGCTGCACTATTGGAGTGTCAGTAATTGAGGGTGTGCTGCACTATTGGAGTGTCAGTAATTGAGGGTGTGCTGCACTATTGGAGTGTCAGTAATTGAGGGTGTGCTGCACTATTGGAGTGTCAGTAATTGAGGGTGTGCTGCACTATTGGAGTGACAGTAATTGAGGGTGTGCTGCACTATTGGAGGGTCAGTAATTGAGGGTGTGCTTCACTATTGAAGTGTCAGTAATTGATGGTGTGCTGCACTATTGGAGTGTCAGTAATTGAGGATGTGCTGCTCTATTGGAGTGTCAGTAATTGAGGGTGTGCTGCACTATTGGAGTTTCAGTAATTGAGGGTGAGCTGCTCTATTGGAGTGTCAGTAATTGAGGGTGTGCTGCACTATTGGAGTGTCAGTAATTGAGGGTGAGCTGCTCTATTGGAGTGTCAGTAATTGAGGGTGTGCTGCACTATTGGAGTGTCAGTAATTGAGGGTGTGCTGCACTATTGGAGTGTCAGTAATTGAGGGTGTGCTGCACTATTGGAGTGTCAGTAATTGAGGGTGTGCTGCACTATTGGAGTGTCAGTAATTGAGGGTGTGCTGCATTATTGGATTGTCACGAACTGAGGGTGTGCTGCAATATTGGAGTGCCAGGAATTGAGGGTTTGCTGCACTAAAATAGTATCAGTAATTGAGGGAATTCTGCACTATTGGAGTGTCAGTAATTGGGGGTGCGCTGCACTATTGGAGTGTCAGTAATTGAGGGAATTCTGCACTATTGGAGTGTCAGTAATTGAGGGTGTGCTGCACTATTGGAGTGTCAGTAATTGAGGGAATTCTGCACTATTGGAGTGTCAGTAATTGGGGTTGCGCTGCACTATTGGAGTGTCAGTAATTGAGGTTGTGCTGCATTATTGGAGTGTCTGTAATTGAGGGTGTGCTGCACTACTGGAGTGTCAGTAATTCAGGGTGATCTGCACTATTGGAGTGTCAGTAATTGAGGGTGTGCTGCACTATTGGATGGTCAGTAATTGAGGGTGTGCTGCACTATTGGAGTGTCAGTAATTGAGGGTGTGCTGCACTATTGGATGGACAGTAATTGAGGGTGTGCTGCACTATTGGAGTGTCAGTTATTGAGGGTATGCTGCACTATTGGAGGGTCAGTAATTGAGGGTGTGCTGCACTATTGGAGTGTCAGTAATTGAGGGTGTGCTGCACTATTGGAGTGTCAGTAATTTTGGGTTTGCTGCACTATTGGAGTGTCAGTAATTGAGTGTGTGCTGTAATATTGGAGGGTCAGTAATTGAGGGTGTTCTTCACTATTGCAGTGTCTGTATTTGAGGGTTTGCTGCACTATTGGAGGGTCAGTAATTGAGGGTGTGCTGCACTATTGGAGTGTCAGTAATTGAGGGTGTGCTGCACATTTATTGTGTCAGTAACTGAGGTTGAGGTGCACTATTGGAGGGTCAGTAATTGAGGATGTGCTGCACTATTGGAGTGTAAGTAATTGAGGGTGTGCTGCACTATTACAGGGTCAGTAATTGAGGGTGTGCTGCACTATTGGAGTTTCAGTAATTGAGGGTGTGCTGCACTATTGGAGTGTCAGTAATTGAGGTTGTGCTGCACTATTGGAGTGTCAGTAATTGAGGGTGTGCTGCACTATTGGAGGGTCAGTAATTGAGGGTGTGCTGCACAATTGGAGTGTCAGTAATAGAGGGTGTGCTGCACAATTGGAGTGTCAGTAATTGAGGTTGTGCTGCACTATTGGAGTGTCAGTAATTGAGGGTGTGCTGCACTATTGGAGTGTCATTAATTGAGGGTGTGCTGCACTATTGGAGTGTCAGTAATTGATGGTGTGCTGTACTATTGGTGTGTCAGTAATTGAGGGTGTGCTACACTATTGGAGTGTCAGTAATTGAGGGTGCGCTGCACTATTGGAGTGTCAGTAATTGAGGGTGTGCTGCACTATTGGAAGGTCATTAATTGAGGATGTGCTGCACTAAAATAGTGTCAGTAATTGAGGGAATTCTGCACTATTGGAGTGCCAGTATTTGAGGGTGTGCAGCACTATTGGAGAGTCAGTAATTGAGGGTGTGCTGCACTATTGGAGAGTCAGTAATTGAGGGTGTGCTGCACTATTGGAGAGTCAGTAATTGAGGGTGTGCTGCACGCTTGAAGTGTCAGTAATTGAGGGTGTGCTGCATTATTGGAGAGTCAGTAATTGAAGGTGTGCTGCACTCTTGAAGTGTCAGTAATTGAGGGTGTGCTGCACTATTGAAGTGTCAGTAATTGAGGGTGTGCTGCATTATTGGATTGTCACGAACTGAGGGTGTGCTGCAATATTGGAGTGCCAGGAATTGAGGGTTTTCTGCACTAAAATAGTATCAGTAATTGAGGGAATTCTGCACTATTGGAGTGTCAGTAATTGAGGGTGCGCTGCACTATTGGAGTGTCAGTAATTGAGGGAATTCTGCACTATTGGAGTGTCAGTAATTGAGGTTGTGCTGCAGTATTGGAGTGTCTGTAATTGAGGGTGTGCTGCACTGTTGGAGTGTCAGTAATTGAGGGTGTGCTGCACTACTGGAGTGTCAGTAATTCAGGGTGATCTGCACTATTGGAGTGTCAGTAATTGAGGTTGTGCTGCACTATTGGATGGTCAGTAATTGAGGGTGTGCTGCACTATTGGAGTGTCAGTAATTGAGGGTGTGCTGCACTATTGGAGTGTCAGTAATTGAGGGTGTGCTGCACTATTGGATGGACAGTAATTGAGGGTGTGCTGCACTATTGGAGTGTCAGTAATTGAGAGTGAGCTGCACAACTGCAGTGTCAGTAATTGAGGGTTTGCTGCACTAAAATATTATCAGTAATTGAGGGAATTCTGCACTATTGGAGGGTCAGTAATTGAGGGTGTGCTGCACTATTGGAGTGTCAGTAATTGAGGGTGTGCTGCACTATTGGAGTGTCAGTAATTGAGGGTGGGCTGCACTATTGGAGTGTCAGGAAAAGAGGGTGTGCTGCACTATTGGAGTGTCAGTAATTGAGGGTGTGCTGCACTATTGGAGTTTCAGTAATTGAGGGTGTGCTGCACTATTGGAGTGTCAGTAATTGAGGGTGTTCTGCACTATTGGAGGGTCAGTTATTGAGGGTGTGCTGCACTATTGGAGTGTCAGTAATTGAGGGTGTGCTGCACTATTGTAGTGTCAGTAATTGAGGCTTTGCTGCACTATTGGAGGGTCAGTGATTGAGGGTGTGCTGCACTATTGGATTGTAAGTAATTTGAGGGTGTGCTGCACTATTGGAGGGTCAGTAATTGTGGGTGTGCTGCACTATTGGAGGGTCAGCAATTGAGGGTGTGCTGCACTATTGGAGTGTCAGTAATTGAGGGTTTGCTGCATTATTGGAGAGTCAGTAATTGAGGGTGTGCTGCACTATTGGAGTGTCAGTAATTCAGGGTGTGCTGCACTATATGTAGTGACAGTAATTGAGGGTGTGCTGCACTATTGGAGTGTCAGTAATTGAGGGTGTGCTGCACTATTGGAGTGTCAGTAATTGAGGGTGTGCTGCACTATTGGAGTGTCAGTAATTGAGGGTGTGCTGCACTATTGGAGTGTCAGTAATTGAGGGTGTGCTGCACTATTGAAGTGTCAGTAATTGAGGGTGTGCTGCACTATTTGAGTGTCAGTAATTGAGGGTGTGCTGCACTATTGGAGTGTCAGTAATTGAGGGTGTGCTGCACTATTGGAGTGTCAGTAATTGAGGGTGTGCTGCACTATTGAAGTGTCAGTAATTGAGGGTGTGCTGCACTATTTGAGTGTCAGTAATTGAGGGTGTGCTGCACTATTGGAGTGTCAGTAATTGATGGTGTGCTGCACTATTGGAGTGTCAGTAATTGTGGGTGTGCTGCATTATTACAGGGTCAGTAATTGAGGATTTGCTGCACTATTGCAGTGTCAGTAATTGAGGGTGTGCTGCACTATTGGAGTGTCAGTAATTGAGGGTGTGCTGCACTATTGGAGTGTCAGTAATTGAGGGTGTGCTGCACTATTAAAGGGTCAGTAATTGAGGGTGTGCTGCAATATTGGAGTGTCAGTAATTGAGGGTGTGCTGCACTATTGGAAGGTCAGTAATTGAAGGTGTGCTGCACTATTGGGGTGTCAGTAATTGAGGGTGTGCTGCACTATTGGAGGGTCAGTAATTGAGGGTGTGCTGCACTATTGGAGGGTCAGTAATTGAGCGTGTGCTGCACTATTGGGGTGTCAGTAATTGAGGGTGTGCTGCACTATTGGAGGGTCAGTAATTGAGGGTGTGCTGCACTATTGGAGTGTCAGTAATTGAGGGTGTGCTGCACTATTGGAGTGTCAGTAATTGAGGGTGTGCTGAAGTATTGGAGTGTCAGTATTTGAGGGTGTGCTACACTATATAAGTGTCAGTAATTGAGGGTGTGCAGCACTATTGGAGAGTCAGTAATTGAGGGTGTGCTGCACTATTGGAGTGTCAGTAATTGAGGGTGTGCTGCACTATTGGAGTGTCAGTAATTGAGGGTGTGCAGCACTATTGGAGTATCAGTAATTGAGGTTGTGCTGCACTATTGGAGTATCAGTAATTGAGGGTGTGCTGCACTATTGGAGTGTCAGTAAATGAGGTTGTGCTGCACTATTGGAGTGTCAGTAATTGAGGGTGTGCTGCACTATTGGAGTATCAGTAATTGAGGGTGTTCTGCACTATTGGAGTGTCAGTAATTGAGGGTGTGCTGCACTATTGTAGTGTCAGTAATTGAGGCTTTGCTGCACTATTGGAGGGTCAGTGATTGAGGGTGTGCTGCACTATTGGATTGTAAGTAATTTGAGTGTGTGCTGCACTATTGGAGTGTCAGTAATTGTGGGTTTGCTGCACTATTGGAGGGTTAACAATTGAGGGTGTGCTGCACTATTGGAGTGTCAGTAATTGAGGGTTTGCTGCATTATTGGAGAGTCAGTAATTGAGGGTGTGCTGCACTATTGGAGTGTCAGTAATTCAGGGTGTGCTGCACTATATGTAGTGACAGTAATTGAGGGTGTGCTGCACTATTGGAGTGTCAGTAATTGAGGGTGTGCTGCACTATTGGAGTGTCAGTAATTGAGGGTGTGCTGCACTATTGGAGTGTCAGTAATTGAGGGTGTGCTGCACTATTGAAGTGTCAGTAATTGAGGGTGTGCTGCACTATTTGAGTGTCAGTAATTGAGGGTGTGCTGCACTATTGGAGTGTCAGTAATTGATGGTGTGCTGCACTATTGGAGTGTCAGTAATTGAGCGTGTGCTGCACTATTGGGGTGTCAGTAATTGAGGGTGTGCTGCACTATTGGAGTGTCATTATTTGAGGGTGTGCTGCACTATTGGAGGGTCAGTAATTGAGCGTGTGCTGCACTATTGGGGTGTCAGTAATTGAGGGTGTGCTGCACTATTGGAGTGTCATTATTTGAGGGTGTGCTGCACTATTGGTGTGTCAGTAATTGAGGGTGTGCTGCACTATTGGAGTGTCAGTAATTGAGGATTTGCTGCACTATTGCAGTGTCAGTAATTGAGGGTGTGCTGCACTATTGGAGTGTCAGTAATTGAGGGTGTGCTGCACTATTGGAGTGTCAGTAATTGAGGGTGTGCTGCACTATTAAAGGGTCAGTAATTGAGGGTGTGCTGCACTATTGGAGTGTCAGTAATTGAGGGTGTGCTGCACTATTGGAGGGTCAGTAATTGAGGGTGTGCTGCACTATTGGAGGGTCAGTAATTGAGGGTGTGCTGCACTATTGGAGTGTCAGTAATTGAGGGTGTGCTGCACTATTGGAGTGTCAGAAATTGAGGGTGTGCTGCACTATTGGAGGGTCAGTAATTGAGGGTGTGCTGCACTATTGGAGTGTCAGTAATTGAGGGTGTGCTGCACTATTGGAGGGTCAGTAATTGAGGGTGTGCTGCACTATTGGAGGGTCAGTAATTGAGCGTGTGCTCCACTATTGGGGTGTCAGTAATTGAGGGTGTGCTGCACTATTGGAGGGTCAGTAATTGAGGGTGTGCTGCACTATTGGAGTGTCAGTAATTGAGGGTGTGCTGCACTATTGGAGTGTCAGTAATTGAGGGTGTGCTGAAGTATTGGAGTGTCAGTATTTGAGGGTGTGCTACACTATATAAGTGTCAGTAATTGAGGGTGTGCAGCACTATTGGAGAGTCAGTAATTGAGGGTTTGCTGCACTATTGGAGTGTCAGTAATTGAGGGTGTGCTGCACTATTGGAGGATCTGTAATTGAGGCTCTTCTGCACTATTGCAGTGAGAGTATTCTGGGGTCTGCTGCACCAATGGACTGTCAGTAATTGAGGGTGTGCAGCACTATTGGAGTATCAGTAATTGAGGTTGTGCTGCACTATTGGAGTGTCAGTAAATGAGGTTGTGCTGCACTATTGGAGTATCAGTAATTGAGGGTGTGCTGCACTATTGGAGTGTCAGTAATTGAGGGTGTGCTGCACTATTGGAGTGTCAGTAATTGAGGGTGTGCTGCACTATTGGAGTGTCAGTAATTGAGGGTGTGCAGCACTATTGGAGGGTCAGTAATTGAGGGTGTGCTGCACTATTGGAGTGTCATTATTTGAGGGTTTGCTGCACTATTGGAGTGTCAGTAATTGAGGGTGTGCAGCACTATTGGAGGGTCAGTAATTGAGGGTGTGCTGCACTATTGGAGTGTCAGTAATTGAGGGTGTGCTGCACTATAAGATGGGCAATAATTGAGGGTGTCCTGCACTATTGGAGAGTCAGTAATTGAGGGTGTTCTGCACCAAAATAGTATCAGTAATTGAGGGAATTCTGCACTATTGGAGTGTCAGTAATTGAGGGTGTGCTGCACTATAAGATGGGCAATAATTGAGGGTGTCCTGCACTATTGGAGAGTCAGTAATTGAGGGTGTTCTGCACCAAAATAATATCAGTAATTGAGGGAATTCTGCACTATTGGAGTGTCAGTATTTGAGGGTGTGCTGCACTATTGGAGGGTCAGTAATTGAGGGTTTGCTGCACTATTGGACTGTCATTAATTGAGGGTTTGCTGCACTATTGGAGTGTCAGTAATTGAGGGTGTGCAGCACTATTGGAGGGTCAGTAATTGAGGGTGTGCTGCACTATTGGAGTGTCAGTAATTGAAGGTGTGATGCACTATTGGAGTGTCAGTAATTGAGGGTGTGATGCACTATTGGAGTGTCAGTAATTGAGGGTATGCTGCACTATTGGAGTGTCAGTAATTGAGGGTGTTCTGCACTATTGGAGGGTCAGTAATTGAGGGTGTGCTGCACTATTGGAGTGTCAGTAATTGAGGGTGTTCTGCATTATTGGAGTGTCAGTAATTGAGGGTGTGCTGCACTATTGGAGTTTCAGTAATTGAGGGTGTGCTGCACTATTGAAGTGTCAGTAATTGAGGGAGTGCTGCACTATTGGATTGTCAGGAACAGAGGGTGTGCTGCACTATTGAAGTGTTCGTAATTGAGGGTGTGCTGTAATATTGGAGTGCCAGGAATTGAGGGTTTGCTGCACTAAAATAGTATCAGTAATTGAGGGAATTCTGCACTATTGGAGTGTCAGTAATTGAGGTTGTGCTGCACAATTGGAGTGTCAGTAATTGAGGGTGTGCTGCACTATTTGAGTGTCAGTAATTGAGGGTGTGCTGCACTATTGGAGTGTCAGTAATTGAGGGAATTCTGCACTATTGGAGTGTAAGTAATTGAGGTTGTACTGCAGTATTGGAGTGTCTGTAATTGAGGGTGTGCTGCAATACTGGAGTGTCAGTAATTGAGGGTGATCTGCACGATTGGAGTGTCAGTAATTGAGGGTGTGCTGCACTAATGGAGTGTCAGTTATTGAGGGTGTGCTGCACTATTGGAGTGTCAGTATTTGAGTGTGTGCTGCACTATTGGATTGTCAGTAATTGAGGGTGTGCTGCACTATTGGATTGTCAGTAATTGAGGTTGTGCTGCACTATTGGAGGGTCAGTAATTGAGGGTGTGCTGCACTATTGGAGTGTCAGTAATTGAGGGTGTGCTGCACTATTGGATTGTCAGTAATTGAGGTTGTGCTGCACTATTGGAGGGTCAGTAATTGAGGGTGTGCTGCACTATTGGAGTGTCAGTAATTGAGGGTGAGCTGCACTATTGGAGTGTCAGTAATTGAGGGTGTGCTGCACTATTGGAGTGTCAGTAATTGAGTGTGTGCTGCACTATTGGATTGTCAGTAATTGAGGGTGTGCTGCACTATTGGAGTGTCAGTAATTGAGGGTGTGCTGCACTATTGGAGCGTCAGTAATTGAGGGTGTGCTGCACAACTGCAGTGTCAGTAATTGAGGGTGTGCTGCACTATTGGAGTGTCAGTAATTGAGGGTGTGCTGCACTATTGGAGTGTCAGTAATTGAGGGAATTCTGCACTATTGGAGTGTCAGAAATTAGGGTGCGCTGCACTATTGGAGTCACAGTAATTGAGGATGTGCTGCACTATTGGAGTGTCAGTAATTGAGGATGTGCTGCACTATTGGAGTGACAGTAATTGAGGGTGTGCTTCACTATTGGAGGGTCAGTAATTGAGGGTGTGCTACACTATTGGAGTTTCAGTAATTGAGGGTGTGCTGCACTATTGGAGTGTCAGTAATTGAGGGTGTGCTGCACTATTGGAGGGTCAGTAATTGAGGGTGTGCTGCACTATTGGAGGGTCAGTAATTGAGGGTTTGCTGCACTATTGGAGTGTCAGTAATTGAGGGTTTGCTGCACTATTGGAGTGTCAGTTATTGAGGGTATGCTGCACTATTGGAGGGTCAGTAATTGAGGGTGATCTGCACTATTGGAGTGTCAGTAATTGAGGGTGTGCAGCACTATTGGAGGGTCTGTAATTGAGGGTTTGCTGCACTATTGGAGTGTCAGTAATTGAGGGTGTGCTGCACTATTGGAGTGTCAGTAATTGAGTGTGTGCTGTACTATTGGAGGGTCAGTAATTGAGGGTGTGCTTCACTATTGCAGTGTCTGTATTTGAGGGTTTGCTGCACTATTGGAGGGTCAGTAATTGAGGGTGTGCTGCACTATTGGTTTGTCAGTAATTGAGGGTGTGCTGCACATTTATTGTGTCAGTAATTGAGGTTGAGCTGCACTATTGGAGGGTCAGTAATTGAGGATGTGCTGCACTATTACAGGGTCAGTAATTGAGGGTGTGCTGCACTATTGGAGTGTCATTAATTGAGGGTGTGCTGCACTATTGGAGGGTCAGTAATTGAGGATGTGCTGCACTATTACAGGGTCAGTAATTGAGGGTGTGCTGCACTATTGGAGTTTCAGTAATTGAGGGTGTGCTGCACTATTGGAGTGGCAGTAATTGAGGATGTGCTGCACTATTGGGGAGTCAGTAATTGACGGTGTGCTGCACTATTGGAGTGTCAGTAATTGAGGGTGTGCTGCACTATTGAAGTGTCAGTAATTGAGGGTGTGCTGCACTATTGGAGAGTCAGTAATTGAGGGTGTGCTGCACTATTGGAGTGTCAGTAATTGAGGGTGTGCTGCACTATTGGAGTGTCATTAATTGAGGGTGTGCTGCACTATTGGAGTGTCAGTAATTGATGGTGTGCTGCACTATTGGAGTGTCAGTAATTGAGGGTGTGCTGCACTATTGGAGTGACAGTAATTGAGGGTGTGCTGTACAATTGGTGTGTCAGTAATTGAGGGTGTGCTGCACTATTGGGCTGTCAGTAATTGAGGGTGTGCTGTACAATTGGTGTGTCAGTAATTGAGGGTGTGCTGCACTATTGGGCTGTCAGTAATTGAGGGTGTGCTGTACAATTGGTGTGTCATTAATTGAGGATGTGCTGCACTGTTGGAGTGTCAGTAATTGAGGTTGTGCTGCACTATTGGAGAGTCAGTAATTGAGGGTGTGCTGCACTTTTGGAGAGTCAGTAATTGAGGGTGTGCTGCACTTAAATAGTGTCAGTAATTGAGGGAATTCTGCACTATTGGAGTGTCAGTATTTGAGGGTGTGCTGCACTATTGGAGGGTCAGTAATTGAGGGTGTGCTGCACTATTGCAGTGTCAGTAATTGAGGGTGTGCAGCACTATTGGAGTGTCAGTAATTGAGGGTGTGCTGCACTATTGGAGGGTCAGTAATTGAGGGTGTGCTGCACAACTGCAGTGTCAGTAATTGAGGGTGTGCTGCACTATTGGAGTGTCAATAATTGAGGTTTTGCTGCACTAAAATATTATCAATAATTGAGGGAATTCTGCACTATTGGAGTGTCAGTAATTGAGGGTGCGCTGCACTATTGGAGTGTCAGTAATTGAGGGTGTGCTGCACTATTGGAGTGTCAGTAATTGAGGGTGTGCTGCACTATTGGAGTGACAGTAATTGAGGGTGTGCTGCACTATTGGAGTGTCAGTAATTGAGGGTGTGCTGCACTATTGGAGTGTCAGTAATTGAGGGTGTGCTGCACTATTGGAGTGACAGTAATTGAGGGTGTGCTGCACTATTGGAGGGTCAGTAATTGAGGGTGTGCTTCACTATTGAAGTGTCAGTAATTGAGGGTGTGCCGCACTATTGGAGTGTCAGTAATTGAGTTTGTGCCGCACTATTGGAGTGTCAGTAATTGAGGGTGTGCTGCACTATTGGAGTGTCAGTAATTGAGGATGTGCTGCTCTATTGGAGTGTCAGTAATTGAGGGTGTGCTGCACTATTGGAGTTTCAGTAATTGAGGATGTGCTGCTCTATTGGAGTGTCAGTAATTGAGGGTGTGCTGCACTATTGGAGTGTCAGTAATTGAGGGTGTGCTGCACTATTGGAGTGTCAGTAATTGAGGGTGTGCTGCATTATTGGATTGTCACGAACTGAGGGTTTGCTGCACTAAAATAGTATCAGTAATTGAGGGAATTCTGCACTATTGGAGTGTCAGTAATTGGGGGTGCGCTGCACTATTGGAGTGTCAGTAATTGAGGGAATTCTGCACTATTGGAGTGTCAGTAATTGAGGGGGTGCTGCACTATTGGAGGGTCAGTAATTGAGGGTGTGCTGCACTATTGGAGTGTCAGTAATTGAGGTTGTGCTGCAGTATTGGAGTGTCTGTAATTGAGGGTGTGCTGCACTACTGGAGTGTCAGTAATTCAGGGTGATCTGCACTATTGGAGTGTCAGTAATTGAGGGTGTGCTGCACTATTGGATGGTCAGTAATTGAGGGTGTGCTGCACTATTGGAGTGTCAGTAATTGAGGGTGTGCTGCACTATTGGAGTGTCAGTAATTGAGGGTGTGCTGCACTATTGGAGGGTCAGTTATTGAGGGTATGCTGCACTATTGGAGGGTCAGTAATTGAGGGTGTGCTGCACTATTGGAGTGTCAGTAATTTTGGGTTTGCTGCACTATTGGAGTGTCAGTAATTGAGTGTGTGCTGTAATATTTGAGGGTCAGTAATTGAGGGTGTTCTTCACTATTGCAGTGTCTGTATTTGAGGGTTTGCTGCACTATTGGAGGGTCAGTAATTGAGGGTGTGCTGCACTATTGGAGTGTCAGTAATTGAGGGTGTGCTGCACTATTACAGGGTCAGTAATTGAGGGTGTGCTGCACTATTGGAGTTTCAGTAATTGAGGGTGTGCTGCACTATTGGAGTGTCAGTAATTGAGGTTGTGCTGCACTATTGGAGTGTCAGTAATTGAGGGTGTGCTGCACTATTGGAGTGTCAGTAATTGAGGGTGTGCTGCACTATTGGATTGTCAGTAATTGAGGGTGTGCTGCACTATTGGAGAGTCAGTAATTGAGGGTGTGCTGCACTATTGGAGGGTAAGTAATTGAGGGTGTGCTGCACAATTGGAGGGTCAGTAATAGAGGGTGTGCTGCACTATTGGAGTTTCAGTAATTGAGGTTGTGCTGCACTATTGGAGTGTCAGTAATTGAGGGTGTGCTGCACTATTGGAGTGTCATTAATTGAGGGTGTGCTGCACTATTGGAGTGTCAGTAATTGATGGTGTGCTGTACTATTGGTGTGTCAGTAATTGAGGGTGTGCTACACTATTGGAGTGTCAGTAATTGAGGGTGTGCTGCACTATTGGAGTGTCAGTAATTGAGGGTGTGCTGCACTATTGGAAGGTCATTAATTGAGGATGTGCTGCACTAAAATAGTGTCAGTAATTGAGGGAATTCTGCACTATTGGAGTGCCAGTATTTGAGGGTGTGCAGCACTATTGGAGAGTCAGTAATTGAGGGTGTGCTGCACTCTTGAAGTGTCAGTAATTGAGGGTGTGCTGCATTATTGGATTGTCACGAACTGAGGGTGTGCTGCAATATTGGAGTGCCAAGAATTGAGGGTTTTCTGCACTAAAATAGTATCAGTAATTGAGGGAATTCTGCACTATTGGAGTGTCAGTAATTGAGGGTGCGCTGCACTATTGGAGTGTAAGTAATTGAGGGAATTCTGCACTATTGGAGTGTCAGTAATTGAGGTTGTGCTGCAGTATTGGAGTGTCTGTAATTGAGGGTGTGCTGCACTACTGGAGTGTCAGTAATTCAGGGTGATCTGCACTATTGGAGTGTCAGTAATTGAGGGTGTGCTGCACTATTGGATGGTCAGTAATTGAGGGTGTGCTGCACTATTGGATGGTCAGTAATTGAGGGTGTGCTGCACTATTGGAGTGTCAGTAATTGAGGGTGTGCTGCACTATTGGATGGACAGTAATTGAGGGTGTGCTGCACTTTTGGAGGGTCAGTATTTGAGAGTGAGCTGCACAACTGCAGTGTCAGTAATTGAGGGTGTGCTGCACTATTGGTGGGTCAGTAATTGAGGGTTTGCTGCACTAAAATATTATCAGTAATTGAGGGAATTCTGCACTATTGGAGTGTCAGTAATTGAGGGTGTGCTGCACTATTGGAGTGTCAGTAATTGAGGGTGTGCTGCACTATTGGAGTGTCAGTAATTGAGGGTGGGCTGCACTATTGGAGTGTCAGTAAAAGAGGGTGTGCTGCACTATTGGAGGGTCAGTAATTGAGGTTGTGCTGCACTATTGGAGTTTCAGTAATTGAGGGTGTGCTGCACTATTGGAGTGTCAGTAAAAGAGGGTGTGCTGCACTATTGGAGTGTCAGTAATTGAGGTTGTGCTGCACTATTGGAGTTTCAGTAATTGAGGGTGTGCTGCACTATTGGAGTGTCAGTAATTGAGGGTGTTCTGCACTATTGGAGGGTCAGTAATTGAGGGTGATCTGCACTATTGGAGTGTCAGTAATTGAGGGTGTGCTGCACTATTGGAGTGTCAGTAATTGAGGGTGTGCTGCACTATTGGAGAGTGAGTAATTGAGTGTGCGCTGAGCTATAAGAGAGACATTTATTGAGGCTGTGCTGCACTGTTGGAGTGTCAGTATTTGAGGGTGTGCTGCACTATTGGAGTGTCGGTAATTGAGGGTGTGCTGCACTATTGGGGAGTCAGTAATTGAGGGTGTGCTGCACTGTTGGAGTGTCAGTAATTGAGGGTGTGCTGCACTATTGGAGTGTCAGTAATTGAGGGTGTGCTGCACTATTGGAGTGTCATTAATTGAGGATGTGCTGCACTATTGGATTGTCAGTAATTGAGGGTTTGCTGCACTATTGGAGGGTCAGTAATTGAGGGTGTGCTGCTCTATTGGAGTGTCAGTAATTGATGGTGTGCTGCACTATTGGATGGTCAGTAATTGAGGGTGTGCTGCACTATTGGAGTGTCAGTAATTGAGGTTGTGCTGCACTAATGGAGTGTCAGTAATTGAGGGTGTGCTGCACTATTGGAGTGTCAGTAATTGAGGGTGTGCTGCACTATTGGATTGTCAGTAATTGAGGGTGTGCTGCACTATTGGAGTGTCAGTAATTGAGGGTGTGCTGCACTATTGGAGTGTCAGTAATTGAGGGTGTGCTGCACTATTGGAGTGTCAGTAATTGAGGGTGTGCTGCACTATTGGAGTGTCAGTAATTGAGGGTGTGCTGCACTATTGGAGTGTCAGTAATTGAGGGTGTGCTGCACTATTGGATTGTCAGTAATTGAGGGTGTGCTGCACTATTGGAGTGTCAGTAATTGAGGGTGTGCTGCACTATTGGAGTGTCAGTAATTGAGGGTGTGCTGCACTATTGGAGTGTCAGTAATTGAGGGTGTGCTGCACTATTGTAGTCTCAGTAATTGAGGGTGTGCTGCACTATTGGAGTGTCAGTAATTGAGTGTGTGCTGTACTATTGGAGTGTCAGTAATTGAGGGTGTGCTGCACTATTGGAGTGTCAGTAATTGAGTGTGTGCTGCACTAATGAAGTGTCAGTAATTGAGGTTGTGCTGCACTATTGGAGTGTCAGTAATTGTGGGTGTGCTGCACTATTGGAATGTCAGTAATTGAGGGTGTGCTGCACTATTGGAGTGTCAGTAATTGAGGGTGTGCTGCACTATTGGAGTGTCAGTAATTGAGGGTATGCTGCACTATTGGATTGTCAGTAATTGAGGGTGTGCTGCACTATTGGAGTGTCAGTAATTGAGGGTGTGCTGCACTATTGGAGTGTCAGTAATTGAGGGTGTGCTGCACTATTGGAGTGTCAGTAATTGAGGGTGTGCTGCACTATTGGAGTGTCAGTAATTGAGGGTGTGCTGCACTATTGGAGTGTCAGTAATTGAGGGTGTGCTGCACTATTGTAGTCTCAGTAATTGAGGGTGTGCTGCACTATTGGAGTGTCAGTAATTGAGTGTGTGCTGTACTATTGGAGCGTCAGTAATTGAGGGTGTGCTTCACTATTGCAGTGTCTGTATTTGAGGGTTTGCTGCACTATTGGAGGGTCAGTAATTGAGGATGTGCTGCACTATTGGAGTGTCAGTAATTGAGGGTGTGCTGCACATTTATTGTGTCAGTAATTGAGGTTGAGCTGCACTATTGGAGGGTCAGTAATTGAGGGTGTGCTGCACTATTGGAGTGTCAGTAATTGAGGGTGTGCTGCACTATTGGAGTGTCATTATTTGAGGGTGTGTTGCACTATTGGAGTGTCAGTAATTGAGGGTGTGCTGCACTATTGGAGTGTCAGTAATTGAGGGTGTGCTGCACAATTGGAAGGTTATTAATTGAGGGTGTGCTGCACTATTACAGGGTCAGTAATTGATGGTGTGCTGCACTATTGGAGTGTCAGTAATTGAGGATGTGCTGCACTATTGGAGTGTCAGTAATTGAGGGTATGCTGCACTATTGGAGGGTCAGTAATTGAGGGTGATCTGCACTATTGGAGTGTCAGTATTTGAGGGTGTGCTACACTATATAAGTGCCAGTAATTGAGGGTGTGCTGCACTATTGGAAGGTCATTAATTGAGGGTGTGCTGCACTATTACAGGGTCAGTAATTGAGGGTGTGCTGCACTATTGGAGTGTCAGTAATTGAGGGTGTGCTGCACTATTGGAGTGTCAGTAATTGAGGGTGTGCTGCACTATTGGAGGGTCAGTAATTGAGGGTGATCTGCACTATTGGAGAGTCAGTAATTGAGGGTGTGCCGCACTATTGGAGTGTCAGTATTTGAGGGTGTGCTACACTATATAAGTGTCAGTAATTGAGGGTGTGCAGCACTATTGGAGAGTCAGTAATTGAGGGTGTGCTGCACTATTGGAGTGTCAGTAATTGAGGGTGTGCTGCACTATTGGAGGATCTGTAATTGAGGCTCTTCTGCACTATTGCAGTGAGAGTATTCTGGGGTCTGCTGCACCAATGGACTGTCAGTAATTGAGGGTGTGCAGCACTATTGGAGTATCAGTAATTGAGGTTGTGCTGCACTATTGGAGTATCAGTAATTGAGGGTGTGCTGCACTATTGGAGTGTCAGTAAATGAGGTTGTGCTGCACTATTGGAGTATCAGTAATTGAGGGTGTGCTGCACTATTGGAGTGTCAGTAATTGAGGGTGTGCTGCACTATTGGAGTGTCAGTAATTGAGGGTGTGCTGCACTATTGGAGTGTCAGTAATTGAGGGTGTGCTGCACTATTGGAGTATCAGTAATTGAGGGTGTTCTGCACTATTGGAGTGTCAGTAATTGAGGCTTTGCTGCACTATTGGAGGGTCAGTGATTGAGGGTGTGCTGCACTATTGTAGTGTCAGTAATTGAGGCTTTGCTGCACTATTGGAGGGTCAGTGATTGAGGGTGTGCTGCACTATTGGATTGTAAGTAATTTGAGGGTGTGCTGCACTATTGGAGGGTCAGTAATTGAGGGTGTGCTAAACTGTAAGACGGTCATTAATTGATGGTGTGCTGCACTATTGGAGTGTCAGTAATTGTGGGTGTGCTGCACTATTGGAGGGTCAGCAATTGAGGGTGTGCTGCACTATTGGAGTGTCAGTAATTGAGGGTTTGCTGCATTATTGGAGAGTCAGTAATTGAGGGTGTGCTGCACTATTGGAGTGTCAGTAATTCAGGGTGTGCTGCACTATTGGAGTGTCAGTAATTGAGGGTGTGCTGCACTATTGGAGTGTCAGTAATTGAGGGTGTGCTGCACTATTGGAGTGTCAGTAATTGAGGGTGTGCTGCACTATTGGAGTGTCAGTAATTGTGGGTGTGCTGCACTATTTGAGTGTCAGTAATTGAGGGTGTGCTGCACTATTGGAGGGTCAGTAATTGAGGGTGTGCTGCACTATTTGAGTGTCATTAATTGAGGATGTGCTGCACTATTGGAGTGTCAGTAATTGAGGGTGTGCTGCACTATTGGAGTGTCAGTAATTGAGGGTGTGCTGCACTATTGGAGTGTCAGTAATTGAGGGTGTGCTGCACTATTGGAGGGTCAGTAATTGAGTGTGTGCTGCACTATTGGAGAGTCAGTAATTGAGGGTGTGCAACACTATTAGAGAGTCAGTATTTGAGGGTGTGCTGCACTGTTGGAGGGTCATTAATTGAGGGTGTGCAACACTATTGGAGAGTTAGTATTTGAGAGTGTGCTGCACTGTTGGAGGGTCATTAATTGACGGTGTGCTGCACTATTGGAGTGTCAGTAATTGAGGGTGTGCAACACTATTGGAGAGTCAGTAATTGAGAGTGTGCTGCACTGTTGGAGGGTCATTAATTGAGGGTGTGCAACACTATTGGAGGGTCAGTAATTGAGGGTGTGCTGCACTATAAGACGGCCAATAATTGAGGGTGTGCTGCACTATTGGAGTGTCAGTAATTTAGGGTGTGCTGCACTGTTGGAGTGTCAATAATTGAGGTTGTTCTGCACTATAAGAGGGCCAGTAATTGAGGGTGTGCTGCACTATTGGAGAGTCAGTAATTGAGGGTGTGCTACACTATTGGAGAGTCAGTAATTGAGGGTGTGCTGCACTATTGGAGAGTCAGTAATTGAGGGTGTGCTGCACTGTTGGAGTGTCAGTAATTGAGGGTGTGCTGCACTATTGGAGTGTCAGTAATTGAGGGTGAGCTGCACTATTGGAGTGTCAGTAATTGAGGGTGTGCTGCACTATTGGAGTGTCAGTAATTGAGGGTGTGCAGCACTATTGGAGGGTCAGTAATTGAGGGTGTGCTGCACTATTGGAGTGTCATTATTTGAGGGTTTGCTGCACTATTGGAGTGTCAGTAATTGAGGGTGTGCAGCACTATTGGAGGGTCAGTAATTGAGGGTGTGCTGCACTATAAGATGGGCAATAATTGAGGGTGTCCTGCACTATTGGAGAGTCAGTAATTGAGGGAATTCTGCACTATTGGAGTGTCAGTATTTGAGGGTGTGCTGCACTATTGGAGTGTCAGTAATTGAGTGTGTGCAGCACTATTGGAGGGTCAGTAATTGAGGGTGTGCTGCACTATTGGACTGTCATTAATTGAGGGTTTGCTGCACTATTGGAGTGTCAGTAATTGAGGGTGTGCAGCACTATTGGAGGGTCAGTAATTGAGGGTGTGCTGCACTATTGGAGTGTCAGTAATTGAAGGTGTGATGCACTATTGGAGTGTCAGTAATTGAGGGTGTGCTGCACTATTGGAGTGTCAGTAATTGAGGGTGTGCTGCACAATTGGAGAGTCAGTAATTGAGGGTGTGCTGCACTATTGGAGTGTCAGTAATTGAGGGTGTGATGCACTATTGGAGTGTCAGTAATTGAGGGTGTGCTGTACTATTGGAGTGTCAGTAATTGAGGGTGTGCTGTAATATTGGAGTGCCAGGAATTGAGGGTTTGCTGCACTAAAATAGTATCAGTAATTGAGGGAATTCTGCACTATTGGAGTGTCAGTAATTGAGGTTGTGCTGCACAATTGGAGTGTCAGTAATTGAGGGTGTGCTGCACTATTTGAGTGTCAGTAATTGAGGGTGTGCTGCACTATTGGAGTGTCAGTAATTGAGGGAATTCTGCACTATTGGAGTGTCAGTAATTGAGGGTGTGCTGCACTATTGGAGTGTCAGTAATTGAGGGAATTCTGCACTATTGGAGTGTAAGTAATTGAGGTTGTACTGCAGTATTGGAGTGTCTGTAATTGAGGGTGTGCTGCAATACTGGAGTGTCAGTAATTGAGGGTGATCTGCACGATTGGAGTGTCAGTAATTGAGGGTGTGCTGCACTAATGGAGTGTCAGTTATTGAGGGTGTGCTGCACTATTGGAGTGTCAGTATTTGAGTGTGTGCTGCACTATTGGATTGTCAGTAATTGAAGGTGTGCTGCACTATTGGAGTGTCAGTAATTGAGGGTGTGCTGCACTATTGGATTGTCAGTAATTGAGGTTGTGCTGCACGATTGGAGGGTCAGTAATTGAGGGTGTGCTGCACTATTGGAGAGTCAGTAATTGAGGGTGTGCTGCACTATTGAAGGGTCAGTAATTGAGGGTGTGCTGCACTATTGGAGTGTCAGTAATTGAGGGTGAGCTGCACTATTGGAGTGTCAGTAATTGAGGGTGTGCTGCACTATTGGAGTGTCAGAAATTGAGGGTGTGCTGCACTATTGGAGTGTCAGTAATTGAGGGTGTGCTGCACTATTGGAGTGTCAGTAATTGAGGGAATTCTGCACTATTGGAGTGTCATTAATTGAGGTTGTGCTGCACTACTGGAGTGTCAGTAATTGAGGGTGATCTGCACTATTGGAGCGTCCGTAATTGAGGGTGTGCTGCACTAATGGAGTGTCAGTTATTGAGGGTGTGCTGCACTATTGGAGTGTCAGTAATTGAGTGTGTGCTGCACTATTGGATTGTCAGTAATTGAGGGTGTGCTGCACTATTGGAGTGTCAGTAATTGAGGGTTTGCTGCACTATTGGAGTGTCAGTAATTGAGGGTGTGCTGCACTATTGGAGCGTCAGTAATTGAGGGTGTGCTGCACAACTGCAGTGTCAGTAATTGAGGGTGTGCTGCACTATTGGAGTGTCAGTAATTGAGGGTGTGCTGCACTATTGGAGGTCAGTAATTGAGGGTTTGCTGAATTAAAATATTATCAGTAATTGAGGGAATTCTGCACTATTGGAGTGTCAGAAATTAGGGTGCGCTGCACTATTGGAGTCACAGTAATTGAGGATGTGCTGCACTATTGGAGTGTCAGTAATAGAGGATGTGCTGCACTATTGGAGTGACAGTAATTGAGGGTGTGCTGCACTATTGGAGGGTCAGTAATTGAGGGTGTGCTACACTATTGGAGTTTCAGTAATTGAGGATGTGCTGCACTATTGGAGTGTCAGTAATTGAGGGTGTGCTGCACTATTGGAGGGTCAGTAATTGAGGGTGTGCTGCACTATTGGAGGGTCAGTAATTGAGGGTTTGCTGCACTATTGGAGTGTCAGTAATTGAGGGTTTGCTGCACTATTGGAGTGTCAGTTATTGAGGGTATGCTGCACTATTGGAGGGTCAGTAATTGAGGGTGATCTGCACTATTGGAGTGTCAGTAATTGAGGGTGTGCAGCACTATTGGAGGGTCTGTAATTGAGGGTGTGCTGCACTATTGGAGTGTCAGTAATTGAGGGTGTGCTGCACTATTGGAGTGTCAGTAATTGAGTGTGTGCTGTACTATTGGAGGGTCAGTAATTGAGGGTGTGCTTCACTATTGCAGTGTCTGTATTTGAGGGTTTGCTGCACTATTGGAGGGTCAGTAATTGAGGGTGTGCTGCACTATTGGTTTGTCAGTAATTGAGGGTGTGCTGCACATTTATTGTGTCAGTAATTGAGGTTGAGCTGCACTATTGGAGGGTCAGTAATTGAGGATGTGCTGCACTATTACAGGGTCAGTAATTGAGGGTGTGCTGCACTATTGGAGTGTCAGTAATTGAGGGTGTGCTGCACTATTGGAGGGTCAGTAATTGAGGATGTGCTGCACTATTGGAGTGTCAGTAATTGAGGGTGTGCTGCACTATTACAGGGTCAGTAATTGAGGGTGTGCTGCACTATTGGAGTGTCAGTAATTGAGTGTGTGCTGCACTATTGGAGTTTCAGTAATTGAGGGTGTGCTGCGCTATTGGAGTGTCAGTAATTGAGGGTGTGCTGCACTATTGGAGGGTCAGTAATTGAGGTTGTTCTGCACTATTGGAGTGTCAGTAATTGAGGGTGTGCTGCGCTATTGGAGTGTCAGTAATTGAGGGTGTGCTGCACTATTGGAGAGTCAGTAATTGAGGGTGTGCTGCACTATTGGAGTGTCAGTAATTGAGGGTGTGCTGCACTATTGGAGAGTCAGTAATTGAGGGTGTGCTGCACTATTGGAGTGTCAGTAATTGAGGGTGTGCTGCACTACTGGAGTGTCATTAATTGAGGGTGTGCTGCACTATTGGAGTGTCAGTTATTGAGGTTGTGCTGCACTATTGGAGTGTCAGTAATTGAGGGTGTGCTGCACTATTGGAGTGTCAGTAATTGATGGTGTGCTGTACAATTGGTGTGTCAGTAATTGAGGATGTGCTGCACTGTTGGAGTGTCAGTAATTGATGGTGTGCTGTACAATTGGTGTGTCATTAATTGAGGATGTGCTGCACTGTTGGAGTGTCAGTAATTGAGGGTGTGCTGCACTATTGGAGAGTCAGTAATTGAGGGTGTGCTGCACTTTTGGAGAGTCAGTAATTGAGGGTGTGCTGCACTTAAATAGTGTCAGTAATTGAGGGAATTCTGCACTATTGGAGTGTCAGTATTTGAGGGTGTGCTGCACTATTGGAGGGTCAGTAATTGAGGGTGTGCTGCACTATTGCAGTGTCAGTAATTGAGGGTGTGCTGCACTATTGGAGAGTCAGTAATTGAGGGTGTGCTGCACTATTGGAGTGTCAGTAATTGAGGTTTTGCTGCACTAAAATATTATCAATAATTGAGGGAATTCTGCACTATTGGAGTGTCAGTAATTGAGGGTGTGCTGCACTATTGGAGTGTCAGTAATTGAGGGTGTGCTGCACTATTGGAGTGTCAGTAATTGAGGGTGTGCTGCACTATTGGAGTGACAGTAATTGAGGGTGTGCTGCACTATTGGAGTGTCAGTAATTGAGGGTGTGCTGCACTATTGGAGTGTCAGTAATTGAGGGTGTGCTGCACTATTGGAGTGACAGTAATTGAGGGTGTGCTGCACTATTGGAGGGTCAGTAATTGAGGGTGTGCTTCACTATTGAAGTGTCAGTAATTGAGGGTGTGCTGCACTATTGGAGTGTCAGTAATTGAGGGTGTGCTGCACTATTGGAGGGTCAGTAATTGAGGGTGTGCTGCACTATTGGAGGGTCAGTAATTGAGGGTGTGCTTCACTATTGAAGTGTCAGTAATTGAGGGTTTGCCGCACTATTGGAGTGTCAGTAATTGAGTTTGTGCCGCACTATTGGAGTGTCAGTAATTGAGGGTGTGCTGCACTATTGGAGTGTCAGTAATTGAGTTTGTGCCGCACTATTGGAGTGTCAGTAATTGAGGGTGTGCTGCACTATTGGAGTGTCAGTAATTGAGGGTGTGCTGCACTATTGGAGTGTCAGTAATTGAGGGTGTGCCGCACTATTGGAGTGTCAGTAATTGAGGGTGTGCTGCACTATTGGAGTGTCAGTAATTGAGGGTGTGCTGCACTATTGGAGTGTCAGTAATTGAGGGTGTGCTGCACTATTGGAGTGTCAGTAATTGAGGGTGTGCTGCACTATTGGGGTGTCAGTAATTGAGGGTGTGCTGCACTATTGGAGTGTCAGTAATTGAGGGTGTGCTGCACTATTGGAGTGTTAGTAATTGAGGGTGTGCTGCACTATTGGAGGGTCAGTAATTGAGGGTGTGCTGCACTATTGGAGTGTCAGTAATTGAGGATGTGCTGCTCTATTGGAGTGTCAGTAATTGAGGGTGTGCTGCACTATTGGAGTTTCAGTAATTGAGGATGTGCTGCTCTATTGGAGTGTCAGTAATTGAGGGTGTGCTGCACTATTGGAGTGTCAGTAATTGAGGGTGTGCTGCACTATTGGAGTGTCAGTAATTGAGGGTGTGCTGCACTATTGGAGTGTCAGTAATTGAGGGTGTGCTGCATTATTGGATTGTCACGAACTGAGGGTGTGCTGCAATATTGGAGTGCCAGGAATTGAGGGTTTGCTGCACTAAAATAGTATCAGTAATTGAGGGAATTCTGCACTATTGGAGTGTCAGTAATTGGGGGTGCGCTGCACTATTGGAGTGTCAGTAATTGAGGGAATTCTGCACTATTGGAGTGTCAGTAATTGGGGGTGCGGTGCACTATTGGAGTGTCAGTAATTGAGGTTGTGCTGCAGTATTGGAGTGTCTGTAATTGAGGGTGTGCTGCACTATTGGAGTGTCAGTAATTGAGGGTGTGCTGCACTATTGGATGGTCAGTAATTGAGGGTGTGCTGCACTATTGGATGGTCAGTAATTGAGGGTGTGCTGCACTATTGGAGTGTCAGTAATTGAGGGTGTGCTGCACTATTGGAGTGTCAGTTATTGAGGGTATGCTGCACTATTGGAGGGTCAGTAATTGAGGGTGTGCTGCACTATTGGAGTGTCAGTAATTTTGGGTTTGCTGCACTATTGGAGTGTCAGTAATTGAGTGTGTGCTGTAATATTGGAGGGTCAGTAATTGAGGGTGTTCTTCACTATTGCAGTGTCTGTATTTGAGGGTTTGCTGCACTATTGGAGGGTCAGTAATTGAGGGTGTGCTGCACTATTGGAGTGTCAGTAATTGAGGGTGTGCTGCACGTTTATTGTGTCAGTAACTGAGGTTGAGGTGCACTATTGGAGGGTCAGTAATTGAGGATGTGCTGCACTATTGGAGTGTAAGTAATTGAGGGTGTGCTGCACTATTACAGGGTCAGTAATTGAGGGTGTGCTGCACTATTGGAGTTTCAGTAATTGAGGGTGTGCTGCACTATTGGAGTGTCAGTAATTGAGGTTGTGCTGCACTATTGGAGTGTCAGTAATTGAGGGTGTGCTGCACTATTGGAGTGTCAGTAATTGAGGGTGTGCTGCACTATTGGAGAGTCAGTAATTGAGGGTGTGCTGCACTATTGGAGGGTCAGTAATTGAGGGTGTGCTGCACAATTGGAGTGTCAGTAATAGAGGGTGTGCTGCACTATTGGAGTTTCAGTAATTGAGGTTGTGCTGCACTATTGGAGTGTCAGTAATTGAGGGTGTGCTGCACTATTGGAGTGTCATTAATTGAGGGTGTGCTGCACTATTGGAGTGTCAGTAATTGATGGTGTGCTGTACTATTGGTGTGTCAGTAATTGAGGGTGTGCTACACTATTGGAGTGTCAGTAATTGAGGGTGCGCTGCACTATTGGAGTGTCAGTAATTGAGGGTGTGCTGCACTATTGGAGTGTCAGTAATTGAGGGTGTGCTGCACTATTGGAGTGTCAGTAATTGAGGGTGCGCTGCACTATTGGAGTGTCAGTAATTGAGGGTGCGCTGCACTATTGGAGTGTCAGTAATTGAGGGTGTGCTGCACTATTGGAGTGTCAGTAATTGAGGGTGTGCTGCACTATTGGAAGGTCATTAATTGAGGATGTGCTGCACTAAAATAGTGTCAGTAATTGAGGGAATTCTGCACTATTGGAGTGCCAGTATTTGAGGGTGTGCAGCACTATTGGAGAGTCAGTAATTGAGGGTGTGCTGCACTCTTGAAGTGTCAGTAATTGAGGGTGTGCTGCATTATTGGATTGTCACGAACTGAGGGTGTGCTGCAATATTGGAGTGCCAGGAATTGAGGGTTTTCTGCACTAAAATAGTATCAGTAATTGAGGGAATTCTGCACTATTGGAGTGTCAGTAATTGAGGGTGCGCTGCACTATTGGAGTGTAAGTAATTGAGGGAATTCTGCACTATTGGAGTGTCAGTAATTGAGGTTGTGCTGCAGTATTGGAGTGTCTGTAATTGAGGATGTGCTGCACTACTGGAGTGTCAGTAATTCAGGGTGATCTGCACTATTGGAGTGTCAGTAATTGAGGGTGTGCTGCACTATTGGAGGGTCAGTAATTGAGGTTGTGCTGCACTATTGGAGTGTCAGTAATTGAGGGTGTGCTGCACTATTGGATGGTCAGTAATTGAGGGTGTGCTGCACTATTGGAGTGTCAGTAATTGAGGGTGTGCTGCACTATTGGATGGACAGTAATTGAGGGTGTGCTGCACTATTGGAGGGTCAGTATTTGAGAGTGAGCTGCACATCTGCAGTGTCAGTAAATGAGGGTGTGCTGCACTATTGGTGGGTCAGTAATTGAGGGTTTGCTGCACTAAAATATTATCAGTAATTGAGGGAATTCTGCACTATTGGAGGGTCAGTAATTGAGGGTGTGCTGCACTATTGGAGTGTCAGTAATTGAGGGTGTGCTGCACTATTGGAGTGTCAGTAATTGAGGGTGTGCTGCACTATTGGAGTGTCAGTAATTGAGGGTGTGCTGCACTATTGGAGTGTCAGTAATTGAGGGTGGGCTGCACTATTGGAGTGTCAGTAAAAGAGGGTGTGCTGCACTATTGGAGTTTCAGTAATTGAGGGTGTGCTGCACTATTGGAGTGTCAGTAATTGAGGGTGTTCTGCACTATTGGAGGGTCAGTTATTGAGGGTGTGCTGCACTATTGGAGTGTCAGTTATTGAGGGTATGCTGCACTATTGGAGGGTCAGTAATTGAGGGTGATCTGCACTATTGGAGTGTCAGTAATTGAGGGTGTGCTGCACTATTGGAGTGTCAGTAATTGAGGGTGTGCTGCACTATTGGAGTGTCAGTAATTGAGGGTGTGCTGCACTATTGGAGAGTGAGTAATTGAGTGTGCGCTGAGCTATAAGAGAGACATTTATTGAGGCTGTGCTGCACTGTTGGAGTGTCAGTATTTGAGGGTGTGCTGCACTATTGGAGTGTCAGTAATTGAGGGTGTGCTGCACTATTGGGGAGTCAGTAATTGAGGGTGTGCTGCACTATTGGAGTGTCAGTAATTGATGGTGTGCTGCACTATTGGAGTGTCAGTAATTGAGGGTGTGCTGCACTATTGGGGAGTCAGTAATTGAGGGTGTGCTGCACTATTGGAGTGTCAGTAATTGATGGTGTGCTGCACTATTGGAGTGTCAGTAATTGAGGGTGTGCTGCACTATTGGAGTGTCAGTAATTGAGGGTGTGCTGCACTATTGGAGAGTGAGTAATTGAGGGTGTGCTGCACTAATGGAGTGTCAGTAATTGTGGGTGTGCTGCACTATTGGAGTGTCAGTAATTGAGGGTGTGCTGCACTATTGGAGTGTCAGTAATTGAGGGTGTGCTGCACTATTGGAGTCTCAGTAATTGAGGGTGTGCTGCACTATTGGATTGTCAGTAATTGAGGGTGTGCTGCACTATTGTAGTCTCAGTAATTGAGGGTGTGCTGCACTATTGGAGTGTCAGTAATTGAGTGTGTGCTGTACTATTGGAGCGTCAGTAATTGAGGGTGTGCTTCGCTATTGCAGTGTCTGTATCTGAGGGTTTGCTGCACTATTGGAGGGTCAGTAATTGAGGATGTGCTGCACTATTGGAGTGTCAGTAATTGAGGGTGTGCTGCACTATTGGAGTGTCAGTAATTGAGGGTGTGCTGCACTATTGGAGTGTCAGTAATTGAGGGTGTGCTGCACTATTGGATTGTCAGTAATTGAGGGTGTGCTGCACTATTGGAGTGTCAGTAATTGAGGGTGTGCTGCACTATTGGAGTGTCAGTAATTGAGGGTGTGCTGCACTATTGTAGTCTCAGTAATTGAGGGTGTGCTGCACTATTGGAGTGTCAGTAATTGAGTGTGTGCTGTACTATTGGAGTGTCAGTAATTGATGGTGTGCTGCACTATTGGAGTGTCAGTAATTGAGTGTGTGCTGCACTATTGGAGTGTCAGTAATTGAGGTTGTGCTGCACTAATGGAGTGTCAGTAATTGTGGGTGTGCTGCACTATTGGAATGTCAGTAATTGAGGGTGTGCTGCACTATTGGAGTGTCAGTAATTGAGGGTGTGCTGCACTATTGGAGTCTCAGTAATTGAGGGTGTGCTGCACTATTGGAGTCTCAGTAATTGAGGGTGTGCTGCACTGTTGGAGGGTCAGTAATTGAGGGTGTGCTGCACTATTGGATTGTCAGTAATTGAGGGTGTGCTGCACTATTGGAGTGTCAGTAATTGAGGGTGTGCTGCACTATTGGAGTCTCAGTAATTGAGGGTGTGCTGCACTATTGGATTGTCAGTAATTGAGGGTGTGCTGCACTATTGTAGTCTCAGTAATTGAGGGTGTGCTGCACTATTGGAGTGTCAGTAATTGAGGGTGTGCTTCGCTATTGCAGTGTCTGTATCTGAGGGTTTGCTGCACTATTGGAGGGTCAGTAATTGAGGATGTGCTGCACTATTGGAGTGTCAGTAATTGAGGGTGTGCTGCACTATTGGAGTGTCAGTAATTGAGGGTGTGCTGCACTATTGGAGTGTCAGTAATTGAGGGTGTGCTGCACATTTATTGTGTCAGTAATTGAGGTTGAGCTGCACTATTGGAGGGTCAGTAATTGAGGATGTGATGCACTATTACATGGTCAGTAATTGAGGGTGTGCTGCACTATTGGAGTGTCAGTAATTGAGGGTGTGCTGCACTATTGGAGTGTCATTATTTGAGGGTGTGTTGCACTATTGGAGTGTCAGTAATTGAGGGTGTGCTGCACTATTGGAGTGTCAGTAATTGAGGGTGTGCTGCACAATTGGAAGGTTATTAATTGAGGGTGTGCTACAGTATTGGAGTGTCAGTATTTGAGGGTGTGCTGCACTATTGGAAGGTCATTAATTGAGGGTGTGCTGCACTATTACAGGGTCAGTAATTGAGGGTGTGCTGCACTATTGGAGTGTCAGTAATTGAGGGTGTGCTGCACTATTGGAGGGTCAGTAATTGAGGATGTGCTGCACTATTACAGGGTCAGTAATTGAGGGTGTGCTGCACTATTGGAGTGTCAGTAATTGAGGGTGTGCTGCACTATTGGAGGGTCAGTAATTGAGGGTGATCTGCACTATTGGAGAGTCAGTAATTGAGGGTGTGCCGCACTATTGGAGTGTCAGTAATTGAGGGTGTGCTGCACTATTGTAGGGTCAGTAATTGAGGTTATGCTGCACTATTGGAGAGTGAGTAATTGAGTGTGCGCTGAGCTATAAGAGAGTCATTTATTGAGGGTGTGCTGCACTGTTGGAGTGTCAGTAATTGAGGGTGTGCTGCACTATTGGGGAGTCAGTAATTGAGGGTGTGCTGCACTATTGGGGAGTGAGTAATTGAGGGTGTGCTGCACTGTTGGAGTGTCAGTATTTGAGGGTGTGCTGCACTATTGGGGAGTGAGTAATTGAGGGTGTGCTGCACTGTTGGAGAGTCAGTAATTGAGGATGTGCTGCACTATTGGAGTGTCAGTAATTGAAGTTGTGCTGCACTATTGGATTGTCAGTTATTGAGGTTGTGCTGCACTATTGGAGTGTCAGTAATTGAGGGTGTGCTGCACTATTGGAGGGTCAGTAATTGAGGGTGTGCTGCACTATTGGAGTGTCAGTATTTGAGGGTGTGCTGCACTATTGGAGTGTCAGTAATTGAAGTTGTGCTGCACTATTGGATTGTCAGTTATTGAGGTTGTGCTGCACTATTGGAGTGTCAGTAATTGAGGTTGTGCTGCACTATTGGAGGGTCAGTAATTGAGGGTGTGCAGCACTATTGGAGAGTCAGTAATTGAGGGTGTGCTGCACTCTTGAAGTGTCAGTAATTGAGGGTGTGCTGCATTATTGGATTGTCACGAACTGAGGGTGTGCTGCAATATTGGAGTGCCAGGAATTGAGGGTTTTCTGCACTAAAATAGTATCAGTAATTGAGGGAATTCTGCACTATTGGAGTGTCAGTAATTGAGGGTGCGCTGCACTATTGGAGTGTAAGTAATTGAGGGAATTCTGCACTATTGGAGTGTCAGTAATTGAGGTTGTGCTGCAGTATTGGAGTGTCTGTAATTGAGGGTGTGCTGCACTACTGGAGTGTCAGTAATTCAGGGTGATCTGCACTATTGGAGTGTCAGTAATTGAGGGTGTGCTGCACTATTGGATGGTCAGTAATTGAGGGTGTGCTGCACTATTGGATGGTCAGTAATTGAGGGTGTGCTGCACTATTGGAGTGTCAGTAATTGAGGGTGTGCTGCACTATTGGATGGACAGTAATTGAGGGTGTGCTGCACTATTGGAGGGTCAGTATTTGAGAGTGAGCTGCACATCTGCAGTGTCAGTAATTGAGGGTGTGCTGCACTATTGGTGGGTCAGTAATTGAGGGTTTGCTGCACTAAAATATTATCAGTAATTGAGGGAATTCTGCACTATTGGAGGGTCAGTAATTGAGGGTGTGCTGCACTATTGGAGTGTCAGTAATTGAGGGTGTGCTGCACTATTGGAATGTCAGTAATTGAGTGTGTGCTGCACTATTGGAGAGTCAGTTATTGAGGGTGTGCTGCACTATTGGAGTGTCAGTAATTGAGGGTGGGCTGCACTATTGGAGTGTCAGTAAAAGAGGGTGTGCTGCACTATTGGAGGGTCAGTAATTGAGGTTGTGCTGCACTATTGGAGTTTCAGTAATTGAGGGTGTGCTGCACTATTGGAGTGTCAGTAAAAGAGGGTGTGCTGCACTATTGGAGTGTCAGTAATTGAGGTTGTGCTGCACTATTGGAGTTTCAGTAATTGAGGGTGTGCTGCACTATTGGAGTGTCAGTAATTGAGGGTGTTCTGCACTATTGGAGGGTCAGTTATTGAGGGTGTGCTGCACTATTGGAGTGTCAGTTATTGAGGGTATGCTGCACTATTGGAGGGTCAGTAATTGAGGGTGATCTGCACTATTGGAGTGTCAGTAATTGAGGGTGTGCTGCACTATTGGAGTGTCAGTAATTGAGGGTGTGCTGCACTATTGGAGTGTCAGTAATTGAGGGTGTGCTGCACTATTGGAGAGTGAGTAATTGAGTGTGCGCTGAGCTATAAGAGAGACATTTATTGAGGCTGTGCTGCACTGTTGGAGTGTCAGTATTTGAGGGTGTGCTGCACTATTGGAGTGTCAGTAATTGAGGGTGTGCTGCACTATTGGGGAGTCAGTAATTGAGGGTGTGCTGCACTGTTGCAGTGTCAGTAATTGAGGGTGTGCTGCACTATTGGAGTGTCATTAATTGAGGATGTGCTGCACTATTGGAGTGTCAGTAATTGAGGGTTTGCTGCACTATTGGAGGGTCAGTAATTGAGGGTGTGCTGCTCTATTGGAGTGTCAGTAATTGATGGTGTGCTGCACTATTGGATGGTCAGTAATTGAGGGTGTGCTGCACTATTGGAGGGTCAGTAATTGAGGGTGTGCTGCACTATTGGAGTGTCAGTAATTGAGGGTGTGCTGCAGTATTGGAGGGTTAGTAATTGAGAGTGTGCTGCACTATTGGAGTGTCAGTAATTGAGGATGTGCTGCACTATTGGAGTGTCAGTAATTGAGGGTGTGCTGCACTATTGGAGTGTCAGTAATTGAGGATGTGCTGCACTATTGGAGTGTCAGTAATTGAGGGTGTGCTGCACTATTGGAGTGTCAGTAATTGAGGCTGTGCTGCACTATTGGATTGTCAGTAATTGAGGGTGTGCTGCACTATTGGAGTGTCAGTAATTGAGGGTGTGCTGCACTATTGGATTGTCAGTAATTGAGGGTGTGCTGCACTAATGGAGTGTCAGTAATTGAGGCTGTGCTGCACTATTGGATTGTCAGTAATTGAGGGTGTGCTGCACTATTGGAGTGTCAGTAATTGAGGGTGTGCTGCACTATTGGATTGTCAGTAATTGAGGGTGTGCTGCACTAATGGAGTGTCAGTAATTGAGGCTGTGCTGCACTATTGGATTGTCAGTAATTGAGGGTGTGCTGCACTATTGGAGTGTCAGTAATTGAGGGTGTGCTGCAGTATTGGAGGGTTAGTAATTGAGAGTGTGCTGCAATATTGGTGTGTCAGTAATTGAGGTTGTGCTGCACTAATGGAGTGTCAGTAATTGAGGGTGTGCTGCACTAATGGAGTGTCAGTAATTGAGGCTGTGCTGCACTATTGGAATGTCAGTAATTGAGGGTGTGCTGCACTATTGGATTGTCAGTAATTGAGGGTGTGCTGCACTATTGGAGTGTCAGTAATTGAGGGTGTGCTGCACTATTGGAGTGTCAGTAATTGAGGGTGTGCTGCACTATTGGAGTGTCAGTAATTGAGGGTGTGCTGCACTATTGTAGTCTCAGTAATTGAGGCTGTGCTGCACTATTGGAGTGTCAGTAATTGAGGGTGTGCTGCACTATTGTAGTCTCAGTAATTGAGGGTGTGCTGCACTATTGGAGTGTCAGTAATTGAGGGTGTGCTGCACTATTGTAGTCTCAGTAATTGAGGGTGTGCTGCACTATTGGAGTGTCAGTAATTGAGGGTGTGCTGCACTATTGTAGTCTCAGTAATTGAGGGTGTGCTGCACTATTGGAGTGTCAGTAATTGAGGGTGTGCTGCACTATTGGTGGGTCAGTAATTGAGGGTTTGCTGCACTAAAATATTATCAGTAATTGAGGGAATTCTGCACTATTGGAGGGTCAGTAATTGAGGGTGTGCTGCACTATTGGAGTGTCAGTAATTGAGGGTGTGCTGCACTATTGGAGTGTCAGTAATTGAGGGTGGGCTGCACTATTGGAGTGTCAGTAAAAGAGGGTGTGCTGCACTATTGGAGGGTCAGTAATTGAGGTTGTGCTGCACTATTGGAGTTTCAGTAATTGAGGGTGTGCTGCACTATTGGAGTGTCAGTAAAAGAGGGTGTGCTGCACTATTGGAGTGTCAGTAATTGAGGTTGTGCTGCACTATTGGAGTTTCAGTAATTGAGGGTGTGCTGCACTATTGGAGTGTCAGTAATTGAGGGTGTTCTGCACTATTGGAGGGTCAGTTATTGAGGGTGTGCTGCACTATTGGAGTGTCAGTTATTGAGGGTATGCTGCACTATTGGAGGGTCAGTAATTGAGGGTGATCTGCACTATTGGAGTGTCAGTAATTGAGGGTGTGCTGCACTATTGGAGTGTCAGTAATTGAGGGTGTGCTGCACTATTGGAGTGTCAGTAATTGAGGGTGTGCTGCACTATTGGAGAGTGAGTAATTGAGTGTGCGCTGAGCTATAAGAGAGACATTTATTGAGGCTGTGCTGCACTGTTGGAGTGTCAGTATTTGAGGGTGTGCTGCACTATTGGAGTGTCAGTAATTGAGGGTGTGCTGCACTATTGGGGAGTCAGTAATTGAGGGTGTGCTGCACTGTTGCAGTGTCAGTAATTGAGGGTGTGCTGCACTATTGGAGTGTCATTAATTGAGGATGTGCTGCACTATTGGAGTGTCAGTAATTGAGGGTTTGCTGCACTATTGGAGGGTCAGTAATTGAGGGTGTGCTGCTCTATTGGAGTGTCAGTAATTGATGGTGTGCTGCACTATTGGATGGTCAGTAATTGAGGGTGTGCTGCACTATTGGAGGGTCAGTAATTGAGGGTGTGCTGCACTATTGGAGTGTCAGTAATTGAGGGTGTGCTGCAGTATTGGAGGGTTAGTAATTGAGAGTGTGCTGCAATATTGGTGTGTCAGTAATTGAGGTTGTGCTGCACTAATGGAGTGTCAGTAATTGAGGGTGTGCTGCACTAATGGAGTGTCAGTAATTGAGGCTGTGCTGCACTATTGGAATGTCAGTAATTGAGGGTGTGCTGCACTATTGGATTGTCAGTAATTGAGGGTGTGCTGCACTATTGGAGTGTCAGTAATTGAGGCTGTGCTGCACTATTGGATTGTCAGTAATTGAGGGTGTGCTGCACTATTGGAGTGTCAGTAATTGAGGGTGTGCTGCACTATTGGATTGTCAGTAATTGAGGGTGTGCTGCACTAATGGAGTGTCAGTAATTGAGGCTGTGCTGCACTATTGGATTGTCAGTAATTGAGGGTGTGCTGCACTATTGGAGTGTCAGTAATTGAGGGTGTGCTGCACTATTGGATTGTCAGTAATTGAGGGTGTGCTGCACTAATGGAGTGTCAGTAATTGAGGCTGTGCTGCACTATTGGATTGTCAGTAATTGAGGGTGTGCTGCACTATTGGAGTGTCAGTAATTGAGGGTGTGCTGCAGTATTGGAGGGTTAGTAATTGAGAGTGTGCTGCAATATTGGTGTGTCAGTAATTGAGGTTGTGCTGCACTAATGGAGTGTCAGTAATTGAGGGTGTGCTGCACTAATGGAGTGTCAGTAATTGAGGCTGTGCTGCACTATTGGAATGTCAGTAATTGAGGGTGTGCTGCACTATTGGATTGTCAGTAATTGAGGGTGTGCTGCACTATTGGAGTGTCAGTAATTGAGGGTGTGCTGCACTATTGGAGTGTCAGTAATTGAGGGTGTGCTGCACTATTGGAGTGTCAGTAATTGAGGGTGTGCTGCACTATTGTAGTCTCAGTAATTGAGGCTGTGCTGCACTATTGGAGTGTCAGTAATTGAGGGTGTGCTGCACTATTGTAGTCTCAGTAATTGAGGGTGTGCTGCACTATTGGAGTGTCAGTAATTGAGGGTGTGCTGCACTATTGTAGTCTCAGTAATTGAGGGTGTGCTGCACTATTGGAGTGTCAGTAATTGAGGGTGTGCTGCACTATTGTAGTCTCAGTAATTGAGGGTGTGCTGCACTATTGGAGTGTCAGTAATTGAGGGTGTGCTGCACTATTGTAGTCTCAGTAATTGAGGGTGTGCTGCACTATTGGAGTGTCAGTAATTGAGGGTGTGCTGCACTATTGGAGTGTCAGTAATTGAGGGTGTGCTGCACTATTGTAGTCTCAGTAATTGAGGGTGTGCTGTACTATTGGAGTGTCAGTAATTGAGGGTGTGCTGCACTATTGGAGTGTCAGTAATTGAGGTTGTGCTGCACTAATGGAGTGTCAGTAATTGTGGGTGTGCTGCACTATTGGAATGTCAGTAATTGAGGTTGTGCTGCACTATTGGATTGTCAGTAATTGAGGGTGTGCTGCACTATTGGAGTGTCAGTAATTGAGGGTGTGCTGCACTATTGGAGTGTCAGTAATTGAGGGTGTGCTGCACTATTGTAGTCTCAGTAATTGAGGGTGTGCTGCACTATTGGAGTGTCAGTAATTGAGTGTGTGCTGTACTATTGGAGCGTCAGTAATTGAGGGTGTGCTTCGCTATTGCAGTGTCTGTATTTGAGGGTTTGCTGCACTATTGGAGGGTCAGTAATTGAGGATGTGCTGCACTATTGGAGTGTCAGTAATTGAGGGTGTGCTGCACATTTATTGTGTCAGTAATTGAGGTTGAGCTGCACTATTGGAGGGTCAGTAATTGAGGATGTGATGCACTATTACATGGTCAGTAATTGAGGGTGTGCTGCACTATTGGAGTGTCAGTAATTGAGGGTGTGCTGCACTATTGGAGTGTCATTATTTGAGGGTGTGTTGCACTATTGGAGTGTCAGTAATTGAGGGTGTGCTGCACTATTGGAGTGTCAGTAATTGAGGGTGTGCTGCACAATTGGAAGGTTATTAATTGAGGGTGTGCTACAGTATTGGAGTGTCAGTATTTGAGGGTGTGCTGCACTATTGGAAGGTCATTAATTGAGGGTGTGCTGCACTATTACAGGGTCAGTAATTGAGGGTGTGCTGCACTATTGGAGTGTCAGTAATTGAGGGTGTGCTGCACTATTGGAGTGTCAGTAATTGAGGGTGTGCTGCACTATTGGAGGGTCAGTAATTGAGAGTGATCTGCACTATTGGAGAGTCAGTAATTGAGGGTGTGCCGCACTATTGGAGTGTCAGTAATTGAGGGTGTGCTGCACTATTGTAGGGTCAGTAATTGAGGTTATGCTGCACTATTGGAGAGTGAGTAATTGAGTGTGCGCTGAGCTATAAGAGAGTCATTTATTGAGGGTGTGCTGCACTGTTGGAGTGTCAGTAATTGAGGGTGTGCTGCACTATTGGGGAGTCAGTAATTGAGGGTGTGCTGCACTATTGGGGAGTGAGTAATTGAGGGTGTGCTGCACTGTTGGAGTGTCAGTATTTGAGGGTGTGCTGCACTATTGGAGTGTCAGTAATTGAAGTTGTGCTGCACTATTGGATTGTCAGTTATTGAGGTTGTGCTGCACTATTGGAGTGTCAGTAATTGAGGGTGTGCTGCACTATTGGAGGGTCAGTAATTGAGGGTGTGCTGCACTATTGGAGTGTCAGTATTTGAGGGTGTGCTGCACTATTGGAGTGTCAGTAATTGAAGTTGTGCTGCACTATTGGATTGTCAGTTATTGAGGTTGTGCTGCACTATTGGAGTGTCAGTATTTGAGGGTGTGCTGCACTATTGGAGTGTCAGTAATTGAGGGTGTGCTGCACTATTGGAGTGTCAGTAATTGAGGTTGTGCTGCACTATTGGAGGGTCAGTAATTGAGGGTGTGCTGCACTATTGGAGTGTCAGTAATTGAGGGTGTGCTGCACTATTGGAGTGTCAGTAATTGAGGGTGTGCTGCACTATTGGAGTGTCAGTAATTGAGGGTGTGCTGCACTATTGGAGTGTCAGAAATTGAGGGTGTGCTGCACTATTGGAGAGTCAGTAATTGAGAGTGTGCTGCAATATTGGGGTGTCAGTAATTGAGGGTGTGCTGCACTATTGGAGTGTCAGTAATTGAGGGTGTGCTGCACTATTGGAGTGTCAGTAATTGAGGCTGTGCTGCACTATTGGAGTGTCAGTAATTGAGGGTGTGCTGCACTATTGGAGTGTCAGTAATTGAGTGTGTGCTGCACTATTGGAGCGTCAGTAATTGAGGGTGTGCTTCACTATTGCAGTGTCTGTATTTGAGGGTTTGCTGCACTATTGGAGGGTCTGTAATTGAGGGTGTGCTGCACTATTGGAGTGTCAGTAATTGAGGGTGTGCTGCACATTTATTGTGTCAGTAATTGAGGTTGAGCTGCACTATTGCAGGGTCAGTAATTGAGGGTGTGCTGCACTATTACAGGGTCAGTAATTGAGGGTGTGCTGCACTATTGGAGTGTCAGTAATTGAGGGTGTGCTGCACTATTACAGGGTCAGTAATTGAGGGTGTGCTGCACTATTACAGGGTCAGTAATTGAGGGTGTGCTGCACTATTACAGGGTCAGTAATTGAGGGTGTGCTGCACTATTGGAGTGTCAGTAATTGAGGGTGTGCTGCACTATTGTAGTGTCATTATTTGAGGGTGTGTTGCACTATTGGAGTTTCAGTAATTGAGGGTGTGCTGCACTATTGGAGTGTCAGTAATTGAGGATGTGCTGCACTATTGGAGTGTCAGTAATTGAGGGTGTGCTGCAGTATTGGAGTGTCAGTATTTGAGGGTGTGCTACACTATATAAGTGCCAGTAATTGAGGGTGTGCTGCACTATTGGAAGGTCATTAATTGAGGATGTGCTGCACTATTACAGGGTCAGTAATTGAGGGTGTGCTGCACTATTGGAGTGTCAGATATTGAGTTTGTGCTGCACTGTTGGATGGTCATTAATTGAGGGTGTGCTGCACTATTGGAGTGTCAGTTATTGAGGGTGTGCTGCACTATTGGAGTGTCAGTAATTGAGGGTGTGCTGCACTATTGGAGGGTCAGTAATTGAGGGTGTGCTGCACTATTGGAGGGTCTGTACATGAGGGTGTGTTGCACTATTGGTGTGTCATTAAGTGAGGGTGTGTTGCACTCTCTACTCCTCTCCTCGCCTCTCTCCTCTCCTCTAGTCTCCTATCCCTCTCCTCTCCCTGTCCCTCGTTCCTCCTTTCCTCTCCTCTTCTCCCCCTAACCTCACCCTCTCCTCTCCATCTCCCTTTCCTCTCCCTCTCCTCTCCTCTCCCTTCCCCGCTTCCTCTTCCCCTCCTCTCCCTCTCCTCTCCCTCAACCTCTCCTCTCCCTCTCCTCTCCTCACCCTCTCCTCTCCTCTCCCTCTCCTCTCCTCCCCATCTCCTCTCCCACCCTCTCCTCTCCCTCTCCCTCTCAGTCTCCTCTCCTCTCCATCTCCTCTCCTCTCCTCTCCTATCCCTTCCTGCTCCCTCTACTCTCCTCTCCTCTCCATCCACCTCGCTCCCCCTCCGTCTCTTCTACCTCTCCTCTCGCTCTCCTCTCCTCACCTCTCCTCTCCTATCCGGTCCCTCACCCTTTCCCTCTCCCTCTCCCTCTCCCTCTCGCTCTTCCTCTCCTCTCCTCGCCTCTCCGTCTCCTCATCCTCTCGCTCTCCTCTCCCCTCCTCTCCCTCTCCCTCTCTTCTCCCTCTCCACTCCTCTCCCTCTCCCTCTCCCTCCCCCCTCTCCCTCTCCCTCCCCCCTCTCCCTCTCCCTCTCCATCTCATCTCATCTCATCTCCTGTCCCTTTCCCTCTCCCTCTCCCTCTCCTCTCCCGCTCCGTACCCTCTCCCTCTCCACTCCTACCCCTCTGCTCACAATCTCATCTCCCTCAACATCTCCTCTCCCTCTCCTCTCCCTTCACTTTCCTCTCCTCTCACAGTCTTTTCCCTCCACGCTCCTCTCCCTCTCCCACTCCCTCTCCTCTCCTCTCCTCTCCCTCTCCTCTCCTCTCCTCTCCCACTCCTCGCCCTCTCCAAAACCTCTTCTTTCCCCCTCCTCTCCGCTCCTCTCCCACTCCTCGCACTCGCCCTCTCCTCTCCCCTCCTCTCCCCCTCCTCTCTCCTCTCCCTATCCTCTCCTCTCCCTATCCTCTCCCTCTCGTCTCCCCCTCCACTCCTCTCCCCCTCCTCTCCTCTCCTCTCCCTATCCTCTCCTCTCCCTATCCTCTCCGTCTCATCTCCCCCTCCTCTCCTCTCCCTCTCCTCCCTCTCCTCTCCCCCTCCTCTCCTCTCCTCTCCCTATCCTCTCCTCTCCTCTCCTCTCCCTCTCCTCTCCTCTCAATTCCCCTCGCCCCCCCTCCGTCTCCTCTACCTCTTCTCTCCCTCTGCTCTCCTCTCCCCTCCTCTCCCTCTCCCACTCTTCCCCTCTCCCTCTCCAGTCCTCTCCCTCTCCTCTCCTCTCCCACTCCTCTCCCTCTCCTCTCCTCTCCTCTCACCCTCCTCTCCTCTCCTCTCCTCCCACACCCTTCTCCCTCTCCCACTCCTCCCCCTCTCCCTCTCCCTCTCCAGTCCTCTCCCTCTCCTCTCCCTCTCCCACTCCTCCCCCTCTCCCTCTCCCTCTCCCACTCCTCCCCCTCTCCCTCTCCCTCTCCAGTCCTCTCCCTCTCCTCTCCTCTCCTCTCACCCTCCTCTCCTCTCCCTCTCCTCTCCCTCTCCCTCTCCTCTCCCCCTCCTCTCCTCTCCTCTCCCTATCCTCTCCTCTCCTCTCCTCTCCCTCTCCCTCTCCTCTCCTCTCCTCTCAATCCCCCTCGCCCCCCCTCCGTCTCCTCTACCTCTTCTCTCCCTCTGCTCTCCTCTCCCTCTCCTCTTCTCTCCCTCTGCTCTCCTCTCCCTCTGCTCACCTCTCCCTCTCCTCTTCTCTCCCTCTCCTCTCCTCTCCCTCTCCCACTCCTCCCCCTCTCCCTCTCCCTCTCCAGTCCTCTCCCTCTCCTCTCCTCTCCTCTCCCACTCCTCTCCTCTCCTCTCACCCTCCTCTCCTCTCCTCTCCTCCCTACTCCCTTCTCCCTCTCCTCTCCTCTCCTCTCCTCCCACTCTCTTCTCTTCTTCTCTCCTCTCATCTCATCTCCTCTCCTCTCCCTCTCCTCTCTTCTTCTCTCCTCTCATCTCATCTCCTCTCCTCTCCTCTCCCTTTCCCTCTCCCTCTCCCTCTCCTCTCCCTTTCCTCTCCCTCTCCCTCTCCGCTCCCTCTCCTCTCCCTCTCCATATCCTCTCCCTCTCCACACCTACTCCTCTCCTCACAATCTCCTCTCCCTCTCCTCTCCCTTCACTCTCCTCTCCCTCTGCCCTCCTCTCCTATCCCTCTCCTCTCCCTCTCCCCTCCTCTCATCTCCGCCCCTCTCCCTCCTCTCCTCTCCTCTAATTTTTCTCTCCCTCTCCCTCTCCTCTCCCTCTCCCTCTCCTCTCCTCTCCCTCTCCACTCCTCTCCCTCTCCTCTCCCTCTCCCTCTCCTCTCCTCTCCCTCTCCTCTCCTCTCTCTCTCCTCTCCTCTCCTCTCCCACTCCTCTCCCACTCCTCTCCCTCTCCTCTCCCACTCCTCGCCCACTCCCTCTCCTCTCCCCCTACTCTCCTATCCCTCTAATCTCCTCTCATCTCCTCTCCCTCTCCTCTCCTCTCCCATCCCTCCTTTCTCCCTCTCCCTCTCCTCTCCTTTGCTCTCCTCTCCTCTCCCTCTCCTCCCCCCCTCCTCTCCTCTCCTCTCTTCCCCCTCTCTTCTCTCTCCCCTCTCCTCTCATCTCTGCTCCTCTCCCTCTCCTCTCCTCTCCTCTAATTTTTCTCTCGATCTCCCACTCCTCTCCCTCTCCTCTCCTCACCCTCTCCACTCCTCACCTCTCCCCCTACTCTCCTCTCCTCTCCCTATCCTCTCCTCTCCCTATCTTCTCCTCTCCTCTAACCTACTCTCCCTCTCCTCTCCCTCTCCTCTCCATCTCCTCTCCTCTCCCTCATCCTCTCCTCTCCGCTCCCTCTCATCTCCCTCTCCTCTGCATCTCCCTCTCCTCTCCTCTCCCTGTCCTCTCCTCTCCATCTCCTCTTGTCTCCTCACCTCCCACTCTCCCTCTCCACTTCCTCTACTCTCCTCTCCTCTCATTCCCCTACGCTCCCCCTCCGTCTCCTGTAGCTCTCCTCTGCCTCTGATCTCCTCTCCTCTCATCACCCTCTCACTCTCCTCTGCTCTCCTCTCCTCTCCCTCTCTCTCTCCCTCTTCACCACCTCTCCTCATCATCTCCTATCCCTCTCCTCTCCTCTCCCTCTCCTCTCCTCTCCTCTAATTTTTCTGTCCCTCTCGCTCTCCTCTCCCTCACCCTCTCCTCTCCTCCCCCTCTCCTCTCCTCTCCTATCCGCTCCTCTCCTCTCCTCTCCTCTCCCCCTCCTCTCCCTCTCCACTCCCTCTCCTCTCCCTCTCCTCTCCCTCTTCCCTCCCACTCCTCTCATCTCCTCTCCCTCTCCTCTCCTCTCCCGTCCCTCCTTTTCTCCCTCTCCCTCTCCTTTCCTTTGCTCCCCTCTCCTCACCTCTCCTCTCCTCTGCTCTGCTCACCCTCTCCCTCTGCTCTCCATGTCCTCTCCCTCTCCTCTCCCCCTCCCCTCCTCTCCTCTCCCTCTCCCTCTCCCTCTCCTCTCCCCCTCCCCTCCCCTCCTCTCCTCTCCTTCTCCTCTGCCTCTCCCTTTCCTCTCCTCTCCCTCTCCACTCCCTCTCTTCTCCCTCCTCTCCTCTCCCTCTCTTCTCCCTCTCCTCTCCCTCTCCTCTCAGTCCCCCTCGCTCCCCCTCCACCTCTCCACTCCCTCTCCTCTCCTCTCCCTCTCCCTCTCCCTCTCCCTCTCCTTTCCCTCTCCCTCTCCTCTCCTCTCTTCTCTTCTCTTCTCCTCTGGTCTCCTCTCCCCTCCCCTCCTCTCCTCTCATCTACTGTTCCTCGACCCTCTCTCCCTCTCCTCTTCCCTCCCTCTCCTCTCCCTCTCCTCTCACTCTCCCTCTCCACTCCTCTCTCTCAGCTTTGCCCGCCTCTCCTCTCCCCTCCGTCTCCTTTCCCTCTCACTCTCCTCTCCCGCTCCACTCCACTGCTCTCCCTCTCCCTCTCCCTCTCACTCTCACTCTCCTCTCCATGTCCCTCACCCTCTCCCTCTCACTCTCCTCTCCATGTCCCTCTCCCTCTCCCTCTCACTCTCCCTCTCACTCTCCTCTCCATGTCCCTCTCCCTCTCCCTCTCACTCACTCTCACTCTCCCTCTCGTTTCCCTCTCCCTCTCCTCTCCTCACCCCTCCTCTCCCTTTCCTCTCCCTCTCACTCTGCTCTCCTCTCCTCTCCCTCCGCCCCCTCCATCTCCTCTACCTCTCCTCTCCCTCTCCCCCTCCCTCTCCCCTCTTCTCTTCTCTTCTCTTCTCTTCTCTTCTCTTCTCTTCTCCTGTCGTCTCCTCTCCCCTCAGCTACTCACCCTCTCCTCTCCTCTCCCTCTCCATCTCCTCTCCTCTCCTCTCTCATCCCCGCACCCCTCCTCTCCTCTCCTCTCCTCTCCTCTCCCTCTCCCCCTCCTCCCCCCTCCCTCTCCCCTCTTCTCTTCTCTTCTCTTTTCTCTTCTCCTCTCCTCTCCTCTCCATCTCCTCACCTCTCCCTCTCCTCTCCCTCCCCACTCCCTCTCCACTCGTCCCCTCGCCCTCTCCTTTACCTCTCCTCTCCCGCTCACTTTGCTCTCCTCTCCTCTCCCTCCGCCCCCTCCGTCTCCTCTACCTCTCCTCTCCCTCTCCCCCTTCCCTCCCCTCCCCCTCCCTCTCCCCTCTTCTCTTCTCTTCTCTTCTCTCATCCTGTCATCTCCTCTGCCCTCAGCTACTCACCCTCTCCTCTCCTCTCCCGCTCCTCTCCTCTCCTCTCCTCTCCTCTCCATCTCCTCACCTCTCCCTCTCCTCTCCCTCTCCACTCCCTCTCCACTCGTCCCCTCGCCCTCTCCTTTCCCTCTCCTCTCCTCTCCTCTCACCGTCCTCTCCCTCACCTCTCCACTCCCTCTCCTCTCCTTTCCTCTGCTCTCCCTCTCCTCTGCTCTCCTCTCATCTCCTCTCCTCTCCCCATCCTCTCCTCTCCTCTAACTCTCCTCTCATCTCCTCTCCTCTCCTCTCATCCCCGCACCCCTCCTCTCCACTCCTCTTATCTCCTCTCCTCTCCTCTCCTCTCCTCTCCTCTAATTTTTCTGTCCCTCTCGCTCTCCTCTCCCTCACCCTCTCCTCTCCTCCCCCTCTCCTCTCCTCTCCTATCCGCTCCTCTCCTCTCCTCTCCTCTCCCCCTCCTCTCCCTCTCCACTCCCTCTCCTCT
>NW_027597348.1:0-85650 GCF_964194155.1 Cetorhinus maximus
ACACTCTCACGCCTACCTCCCCTCACACCCCCCCACACACACACACCTCCCCCCGTCCCCACCACACACAGACACACCTACCTCCCCTCACACCCCCCCACCACACACACACACACACACATTCACCTCCCCTCACACCCCCCCACCACACATACACGCCTCCTCCCACTCCCCATACACACACATCATCAAACCCCCCCCCCGCCACACACACCACTTCCCACACACTCACCACCTCCCACCTCTGTGTGAAATCTACATGAGGGACAGATGTTGACATTGGGGTTTAATTTTCATATTTATCAAAAGCACATTGAAACTCATGATATGGTTTTGTTTTTATCGAAGGAAAAGTTTAACTGGCTCTATTTGGATTTTATTTTCAAATCATTAATCAGAACGGGGAAATGATTTGCAACGTTTACAATCCGTGTGTGTGTGTGTGTGTGTGTGTGTGTGTGTGTAGTTGGGGTGTGTGTATTTGTGTGTGTGTGTCTTTGTGTGTGTCAGTGTGTGTGTGTGTCTCTGAGTGTGTGTCAGTGAGTGGGTGTTGGTGTGTGTCAGTGTGTGTGTCTGTCTGTGTGTCAGTGTGTGTGTGTGTCTGTCTGTGTGTGTGTGTGTTAGTGGGTGTGTGTGTCTCTGTGTGTGTCAGTGTGTGTGTGTCTCTGAGTGTGTGTCAGTGGGTGGGTGTTGGTGTGTGTCAGTGTGTGTGTCTGTCTGTCTGTGTGTCAGTGTGTGTTAGTGTGTGTGTCTCTGTGTGTGTGTTAGTGGGTGTGTGGGTGTGTCTGTCTGTGTGTCTGTGTGTGGGTGTGTGTGTGTGTGTGTGTGTGAGAGAGAGTCTGCGTGTCGGTGGGTGTGTGTGGTGTGTGTGTGAGAGAGTCTGTGTGTCGGTTGGTGTGTCTGGTGTGTGTGTGAGAGAGTCTGTGTGTCGGTGGGTGCGTGTGGTGTGTATGTGTCATTGTGTATTTGTGTGTGTGAGAGAGTCTGTGTGTCGGTTGGTGTGTGTGTGTGTCAGTGTGTGTGTGAGAGAGTCTGTGTGTCGGTTGGTGTGTGTGTGTCAGTGTGTGTGGGAGAGAGTCTGTGTGTCGGTGTGTGGTGTGTGTGTGTGTGTGTGTGAGAGAGAGTCTGTGTGTCGGTGTGTGGTGTGTGTGTGTGTGAGAGAGAGTCTGTGTGTCGGTTGGTGCGTGTGGTGTGTATGTGTCAGTGTGTATTTGTGTGTGTGAGAGAGTCTGTGTGTCGGTTGGTGTGTGTGTCAGTATGTGTGTGAGAGAGTCTGTGTATCGCTGGGTGTGTGTGGTGTGTGTGTGTCAGTGTGTGTGTGTGAGAGAGTCTGTGTGTCGGTTGGTGTGTGTGTGTGTCAGTGTGTGAGTGAGAGAGTCTGTGTGTCGGTTGGTGTGTGTGGTGTGTGTGTGAGAGAGTCTGTGTGTCGGTTGGTGTGTCTGGTGTGTGTGTGAGAGAGTCTGTGTGTCGGTGGGTGCGTGTGGTGTGTATGTGTCATTGTGTATTTGTGTGTGTGAGAGAGTCTGTGTGTCGGTTGGTGTGTGTGTGTGTCAGTGTGTGTGTGAGAGAGTCTGCGTGTCGGTGGGTGTGTGTGGTGTGTGTGTGAGAGAGTCTGCGTGTCGGTTGGTGTGTCTGGTGTGTGTGTGAGAGAGTCTGTGTGTCGGTGGGTGCGTGTGGTGTGTATGTGTCATTGTGTATTTGTGTGTGTGAGTCTGTGTGTCGGTTGGTGTGTGTGTGTGTGTCAGTGTGTGTGTGAGAGAGTCTGTGTGTCGGTGTGTGTGTGTCAGTGTGTGTGTGAGAGGGTCTGTGTGTCGGTGTGTGTATGTGTCAGTGTGTGTGTGAGAGAGTCTGTGTGTCGGTGTGTGTGTGTGTGTCAGTGTGTGTGTGAGAGAGTCTGTGTGTCAGTGTGTGTGTGTCAGTGTGTGTGTGTGAGAGAGTCTGTGTGTCGGTGTGTGTGTGTGTCAGTGTGTGTGTGAAAGAGTCTGTGTGTCGGTGTGTGTGTGTGTCAGTGTGTGTGTGAGAGAGTCTCTGTGTCGGTGTGTGTGGTGTGTGAGAGAGAGAGAAAAGTTTCTTCGGCAGAAGTTTGCTGCACTCAGTAAAAAAAGAGGAAGCACTTGCTCTGGCTGCCAACGGCAGAGAGAGAGAGAGAGACATAGATAGATTCTGTGTTTTGCTCTGTCATTGATTGCCACACGATCGCCTGGAGGTGTTAATGTTACTGGCTGTCTATCTATTGGCAGGAAAAGGAAGATTTTGACAAAATATCAGATGTCACCTTTTTTTTAATACCTGATCCAGCTAACTCGCCCTCCTGAGTCTTGGATTATTCACCTTCACTTACTCCCACCCCACCACCCCACCAATTCCTCCCCAACACCCCTTTGCCTCTTCAGCAGTTGAGCAGGTGACAAGAGCAGCCTTGGTCTCTCTGGCCTCCCCCCCTTCTCCCAACTCCGTCCCGCAATCCCTAATTCACATTGCTTCTGTTCTCCTCGTCGCAGTGCAGTGTGCGAGGGTTGACTTTAAGAATGACTGCTGAAATGCCCAGAACACGCATGGCTGCAGCATCTAGAGAAATAGAAGATTTGAAAGGCTGTGTATGTGTGCGTGTGTGTGTGTCTGTGCGTGTGTGTGTATATCTGTGTGTGTTTGTGTGCTTTATCTGTGTGTCTGCGTGTGGTTTCTGTGTTTGTGTGCACGTGTTGTGTATTTGTGTGTGCGTGTGTGTGTGTTTGTGTGCTTTTTCTATATGTCTGTGTGTGGTTCCTGTGCGTGTTTTGTGTGTGTGTGTGTGTGTGTGTGTTTGTGTGCTTTATCTGTGTGGCCGTGTGTGGTTTCTGTGTGCATGTTTTGTGTATTTGTGTGTGTCTGTGTGTATGAATGTGTAACTGTGTATTTGTGTGTGTGCTTTTTCTATGTGTCCAAGTGGTTTCTGTGGTGTGTGTGCATTTGTTGTGTATTTGTATGTGTGTATGAATCTGTAACTGTGTATATGTGTGTGTGTCTGTATATGTGTTTGTGTGTGTATGTATGAATGTGTTTGGGTGCTTTTTCTGTGTCCATGTGTGGTTTCTGTGTGCATGTACATGTGTTGTGTATTTGTGTGTATGAATGTATAACTGTGCGGGTGTGTGTGTGTCTGTGTAGGTGTGTGTGTGTATATCTGTGTGAATTTGTGTGCTTTCTCTTTGTATCTGTGCGTGGTTTCTGTGCGTGTGCATGTGTTATGTGTGTGCGTGTGTGCATATCTGTGTGTGTTTGCGTGCTTTTTCTGTCTGTCCATGTGTGGTTTCTGTGGTGTGTGTGCATGTGTTGTGTATTTGTATGTGTGTATGAATGTGTAACTGTGTATGTGTGTGTGTGTGTGTGTGTGTGTGTGTGTCTGTATATGTGTTTGTGTGTGTATGTATGAATGTGTTTGGGTGCTTCTTCTGTCTGTCCATGTGTGGTTTCTGTGTGTGTGTGCATGTGTTGTGTATTTGTGTGTGTATGAATGTGTAACTGTGTGTGTGTGTGTGTGTGTGCGTGTGTGTGTGTATGAATGTGTAACTGTGTGTGTGTGTGTGTGTATGAATGTGTAACTGTGTGTGTGTGTGTGTGTGTGTGTGTATGAATGTGTAACTGTGTGTGTGTGTGTGTGTGTGTGTATGAATGTGTAACTGTGTGTGTGTGTATGTGTGTGTGTGTATGAATGTATAAACTGTGTATGTGTGTCTGTATGTGTGTGTGTGTGCATATCTGTGTGTTTGTGTGCTTTTTCTGTGTGCCTGTGTGTGTGTGTGTGTGTGTGTTTGTGGGGAGGGGTGTGTGGTGGGAGGAGAGAGTTAGCGAGAGAATGACAAAGAGAGAAAATGTGACAGATAGTGTATTGGCAAGAAGTGGGGTGAGGTTTATGGGGGTGGGGTGGTGGTGGCGGGGAAATCAGCGATTGACTATTAAAGAAAGAGAGAGAGAGAGAGAGAGAGAATCTGATAATGTCGACAGAGGATGGAACACGACCACGCGCTGAGAACGACAAGCGGGCACAGGGAATCAAAGACACTGACAGGAAAACAAGATCAGCGACTCTATAAATACCTCAGAACGGAAGGGGAGAAACGGGTCTGGAAGCGGGGTGGGTAGGGGGGGGGAAAGCAGGGGACAGAATTCACATTGAGGGAGCCATTGGGTGGGGTGAGGGTGGGAATAAAATAGGCGGACGGGTTCCGAGAGAAGGTGCCAAGCGTCAGGCGCGGGCAGCGGGAACAGGATCAGCTACGTTGATGGCGTGCATCACCCTCGGAGACAGGAGTTGAAAGAAAACGTGGCAGGGTCATTAGATAGGGAGAAAATGCTGCAGCGAGTCACATAGTGACAGGAGAGGATGTAACAGAGCGTCAAGCCTGACAGGTAGGCAGAAACAATGCCAGAGAGAATTTGGCATGTTGGCAGGTCATGTAAGGGAGTCATATTGAGAGAGAGAGAGAGAGGCGGGCACAGGGAGACATTGGCTGCAGATTATACAAGAGGAAACTGCGGAAATGCACAGCACTGGGGCAGGGGAAGCACGCAGACCTCGAGATACCCAGGGAGAGAACGCGAGGCTAAGCGGGGGGCGTAGAATAGGCAGGTGCTTGATGGCCAGCACGCACAGGGTGGGCCGAAGGGCCTGTTTCTGTGCCGCGGGACCCTATGGCCCTGCGCCGAGCGAGAGGAGGGGACGGGTTCCCCCCCCCCCCAGATATTGAGAAAGAGGGTCGCATTCGTGTAGCGCCCCGCGTGACCAGGGCACATCTTCAAAACAGCTTCGAGGCCAGTAAAGAGCACCTTTTCTTTTTTGAGGGGCAGCCGCTGCTGGGGAAAAACAGCGGAGGTTTGCGCACAGCAAGATCCCATGAACAGCAACTTGGTGACCACCAGATAATCTGTGTGGTTTTTTTTTTGTGCGTGCGTGTGTGTGTCTGTGTGTGTGAGGTTGGTTGAGGGGGTAAATATGGGCCGGGACCCCAGGGGTGACCCTCCCCCCACCCCCCACCACCCCAGTTGTCTTCAGGATAGCGCTATAGGACATGTCTCACCCTGCCAAGGTGGCAAATGGTGACCTTGGTTTGACTTGTCACCTCCGCTGAAGGGCAAGCACCTCCCAAGAGCGCTGGGCTCCCTCAGCGCTGCACTGTCGAGGCAGCCCTGATTTTTGTGCTCAGGCCCAGGGGCGTTACTTGAACCCAGGAACTTCTGATTCACGGCAACAGTGTGAAAACTAAGCCAGGGATGAAACACAATGGCAAAGGATGTAACAGAATCAGTGATACTGAGAGCGAGAATGTAACAGAATCAGAGATACTGAGAGAGAGAATGTAATAGAATCAAAGATATTGAGAGAGATAATGTAATAGAATCAGAGATATTGAGAGAGAGAATGTAATAGAATCAGAGATACTAAGAGAGATAATGTAATAGAATCAAAGATATTGAGAGAGATAATGTAATAGAATCAGAGATACTGAGAGAGATAATGTAATAGAATCAAAGATATTGAGAGAGATAATGTAATAGAATCAAAGATATTGAGAGAGAGAATGTAATAGAATCAGAGATACTGAGAGAGAGATTGTAGGAATCAGCGTGACTGAGAGAGAATGTGACAGAACCAGAGATATTAAGAGAAAGATTGTAGTAAATTCAGAGATGTTGAGAGACAATATCTAACAGAATCAGAGATATTGAGAGAGAATGTAGCCTTGAATGTTAGGACGTGCCAAGTGCTCATCCAGGTACTTTTTAAAAGGATGTGAGGCAACCCGCCTCCACCACCCTCCCAGGCAGCACATTCCAGACCGTCACCACCCTCTGGGTAAAAAAGTTTCTCTTCACATCCCCCCCTAAACCTCCTGCCCCTCATCTTGAACTTGTGTCCCCCTCGTGACTGACCCTTCAACTAAGGGGAACAGCTGCTCCCTATCCACCCTGTCCATGCCCCTCATAATCTTGTACACCTCGATCAGGTCGCCCCTCAGTCTTCTCTGCTCCAACAAAAACAACCTAACTCTATCCAACCTCTCTTCACAACTTAAATGTTTCATCCCAGGCAACATCCTGGTGAATCTCCTCTGCACCCCCTCCAGTGCAATCACATCCTTCCTATAATGTGGCGACCAGAACTGCACACAGTGCTCCAGCTGTGGCCTCACCAAGTTTCTATACAACTCCAACATCACCTCCCTACTTTTGTAATCTATGCCTCGATTGATAAAGGCAAGTGCCCCATATGCCTTCTTCACCACCCCACTAACATGCCCCACCGCCTTCAGAGATCTATGGACACACACACCAAGGTCCCTTTGTTCCTCAGAACTCCCTAGTGCCGTGCTGTTCATTGAATACTTCCTTGTCAAATTACTCCTTCCAAAGTGTATCACCTCACACTTTTCAGGGTTAAGTTCCATCTGCCACTTATCTGCCCATTTGACCATCCCGTCTATCTAGATATTGATGCAGGAGGTAATAGAATCGGACGTAAGTGAGAGAGAGAATGTAAGTGAATGAGAGATATTAAGAGAGAGAATTTAACAGATTCAGGGAGAATTAGAGAGAATCAGAGTGTGACGGAATCAGAGAGATTGGGAGAGAGTATGTAATAGAATCAGAGATATTGAGAAAGACAATGTAACTGAATGAGAGATATTGAGAGGGAGAATGTGTCAGAATCAGAGATAGTGAGAGAGAGAGAATGTAACTGAGCGATTTTGAGAGAATGTAATACAATCAGAGATATTGAGAGGGAGAATGTAACAGTTTCAGAGATATCGAAAGGGAGAGAATGTGTCATAATCAGAGGTATTGAGAAAGACAATGTAACTGAATGAACGATATTGAGAGACAGAATGTAACAGAATCAGAGAGACTGAGAGAGAGAATTAACAGAACCAGAGATATTGAGAGAGGGAATGTGACAGAATCAGAGATATTGAGAGAGGGAATGTAACTGAATGAGCGACATTTAGAGACAGAATGTAACAGAATCAGAGAGACTGAGAGAGAGAATTAACAAAATCAGAGATATTGAGAGAGAATGTGACAGAATCAGAGAGATTGAGAGAGGGGATGTGACAGAATCAAGAGATATTGAGAAAGACCATGTAACTGAATGCGAGATATTGAGAGGGAGAATGTGTCAGAATCAGAGATAGTGAGAGAGAGAGAGAGAATGTAAGTGAATGAGCGATTTTGAGAGACAGAATGTAACAGAATCAGAGAGACTGAGAGAGAGGATTAACAGAATCAGAGATATTGAGAGAGGGAATGTGACAGAATCAGAAAGATTGAGAGATTGTGACAGAATCAGAGGTATTGAGAAAGAGAGAATGTAGCAGAATTAGAGATATTAAGAGAGAGAATGTAACTGAATGAACGATATTGAGAGACAGAATGTAACAGAATCAGAGAGACTGAGAGAGAGGATTAACAGAACCAGAGATATTGAGAGAGGGAATGTGACAGAATCAGACATTAAGAGAGACCATGTAACAGATTCAGAGATGCTGAGAGGGATTGTAGCAGAATCAGGAATGTGAGAAAGAGCAGGTGACAGAATCAGAGATATTGAGAAAGACAATGTAACTGAATGAGAGATATTGAGAGGGGGAATGTGTCAGAATCAGAGATAGTGAGAGAGAGAGAGAATATAACTGAGCGATTTTGAGAGAATGTAATACAATCAGAGATATTGAGAGGGAGAATGTAACAGATTCAGAGATATTGAGAGAAAGAATGTAACATTCATAGGTAGTGAGTGAGAGAATGTGACAGAATCAGAGATATTGAAAGAGAGAGAATGTAGCAGAATCAGGGATATTAAGAGAGAGAATGTAACTGAATGAACGATATTGAGAGGCAGAATGTAACAGAATCAGAGAGACTGAGAGAGAGGATTAACAGAACCAGAGATATAGAGAGAGGGAATGTGACAGAATCAGACAGTGAGAGAGACCATGTAACAGATTCAGAGATGTTGAGAGGGATTGTAGCAGAATCAGGAATTTGAGAAAGAGCAGGTGACAGAATCAGAGATATTGAGAAAGACAATGTAACTGAATGAGAGATATTTGGAGGGAGATTGTGTCAGAATCAGAGATAGTGAGAGAGAGAGAATGTAACTGAGCGATTTTGAGAGAATGTAATACAATCAGAGGTATTGAGAGGGAGAATGTAACAGATTCAGAGATATCGAAAGAGAGAGAATGTGTCATAATCAGAGGTATTGAGAAAGACAATGTAACTGAATGAGAGATATTGAGCGACAGAATGTAACAGAATCAGAGAGATTGAGAGGGAGAATGTAACAGATTCAGAGATATTGAGAGAGAGAATGTGACAGAATCAGAGAGATTGAGAGAGGGGATGTGACAGAATCAAGAGATATTGAGAAAGACCATGTAACTGAATGAGAGATATTGAGAGGGAGAAGGTGTCAGAATCAGAGATAGTGAGAAAGAGAGAGAGAGAGAATGTAAGTGAATGAGCGATTTTGAGAGACAGAATGTAACAGAATCAGAGAGATTGGGAGAATGTGACAGAATCATAGATATTGAGAAAGAGAGAATGTAGCAGAATCAGAGATATTAAGAGAGAGAATGTAACTGAATGAACGATATTGAGAGACAGAATGTAACAGAATCAGCGAGACTGAGAGAGAGAGAGAATGAACAGAATCAGAAATATAGAGAGAGGGAATGTGACAGAATCGGACAGTAAGAGAGACCATGTAACAGATTCAGAGATGTTGAGAGTGATTGAATTAGGAGTTTGAGAAGGAGCAGATGACAGAATCAGAGATATTGGGGGGGAGAATGTGACGGAATCAGAGATATTGAGAGAGAGATTGTAACAGAAGCAGCGATTTTGAGACAGAGAATGTAACAGGATCAGAGATAGTGAGACAGGGAATGTGACAGAATCAGAGATAGTGAGACAGGGAATGTGACAGGATCAGAGATAGTGAGACAGGGAATGTGACAGAATCAGAGATAGTGAGACAGGGAATGTAACAGAATCAGAGATAGTGAGACAGGGAATGTGACAGGATCAGAGATAGTGAGAGAGGGAATGTGACAGAATCAGAGATAGTGAGACAGGGAATGTAACAGAATCAGAGATAGTGAGAGAGGGAATGTAACAGAATCAGAGATAGTGAGAGAGGGAATGTAACAGAATCAGAAATAGTGAGAGAGGGAATGTAACAGAATCAGAGATAGTGAGACAGGGAATGTGACAGAATCAGAGATAGTGAGACAGGGAATGTGACGGAATCAGAGATAGTGAGAGAGGGAATGTAACAGAATCAGAGATAGTGAGACAGGGAATGTGACAGAATCAGAGATAGTGAGACAGGGAATGTGACGGAATCAGAGATAGTGAGACAGGGAATGTGACGGAATCAGAGATAGTGAGAGAGGGAATGTGACAGAATCAGAGATAGTGAGACAGGGAATGTGACAGAATCAGAGATAGTGAGAGAGAGATTGTAACAGAATCAGAGATTGTGAGACAGGGAATGTAACAGAATCAGAGATAGTGAGAGAGGGAATGTAACAGAATCAGAGATAGTGAGACAGGGAATGTGACAGAATCAGAGACAGTGAGACAGGGAATTTAACAGAATGAACAATTCGTACGACAGACAAAAAGAGTCTTGATTCTTTGGCAAGTCACACTGACACATTGCCATGTAGAAAGCAGCGAGTTACTCCCAGCTCCCGAAACCCCTGGGTGAACCAAGACATTCGCAAGGGCTGAGCATGTCCTTCTTGATTTCGGGGAACAGGTCACTGCGTTTGAATGTCATGTCGCTCGCAGCAAACGTGTTAACGAGGCGTGATATCAGCTCGACTGCCTCTCTTCAACTTAAACATGACTGAGGAGAGATGGCCCCAGAACGGAAAAGTTCTGGCTGTCATTTGTAAACGACGGGAGTGAACCAGATGGGGTTTTTTTTTTACGTTATAAAACAACAAACGCCAATAGCTGCCGCAGTCACAATTTCTGGGAGGAGCCTTGACATTGCAAATTTATTGGGTGAAGTTGAATTCCTCCAGTGGCTGTGGTGAGATTTGAACCTGTAGCTGCTCGAGCATTCGCCCAGGCCTCAGTATTATTAGCCCAGCACTGTTTCTACTGCGCCACCATTGCTACTTGCAGGAGAGTGACTGGCTTGGACTTTGCTGTTCAGACCAGGAGAGACACAGAGGTGTCTGAGTGGAGCTCTTTAAAATCCTGAATGGCTTGGACAGGGTCGGTCTGGAGGGAATGCTCCCAGGACTCGGGGCCATAAAGAGGAGATAGATACTCGTCAACACAAGAGGCAACTCAGGAGAAATTTCTTCAGCCGGAGAGTGGTCAGAATCTGGCACTGGCTCTCACGGGTGGCTTAAACGCTTTCGTGATGGAGACGGGATGACTGCACGAGAGAAAGGGGGTGCTGGGTGGGAACAGAAAGATGTTCCGAAAGGCTAAGATGAGGCAGATGGAACAGGGAGAGACTCATGTGGAGTACAAGGGCCAGGACAGCTTGGTTGAGGGACATGTCAGGTTTATTTGCAGTATTTTCTATAAAACCTATATTCTATTCTGAGCCGAGGTGCACCCGCCCTGGGAATATTAAAACAGACAGGGTAAAAAGAACTTTCTACATGTTCCATTCTGTACCTGCCCTGGGAGTGTTTGATGGGAACAGTGTAGAGGGAGCTTTACTCTGTATCTAACCCCGTGCTGTACCTGTCCTGGGTGTGTTTGATGGGGACAGTGTGGAGGAGCTTTACTCTGTATCTAACCCCGTGCTGTACCTGTCCTGGGAGTGTTTGATGGGGACAGTGTGGAGGGAGCTTTACTCTGTATCTAACCCCGTGCTGTACCTGTCCTGGGAGTGTTTGATGGGGACAGTGTAGAGGGAGCTTTACTCTGTATCTAACCCCGTGCTGTACCTGTCCTGGGAGTGTTTGATGGGGACAGTTTGGAGGGAGCTTTACTCTGTATCTAACCTCGTGCTGTCACTATCCTGGGAGCGTTTGATGTGGACAGTGGAGAGGAAGCTTTACTCAGGCAGTTTAGACATTGAATAACAGATACCCGGGAGTGAGTTTCAGACTGGAATCTATTCGAGGGGTTCGGTTGCTTTATACAGAGAATAACACATACCCAGGGCGGAGTTCCTGACCATAATGTAATCGAGGGGTTCTGATGGTTTATATCAAGAATAACAGATACCTCGGATGAGTTACTGACTAGAATCTAATCGAGGTTTTCTGGTGGTTGAGATATAGAATAACAGATACCTGGGAGTGAGTTTCAGGCTGGAGTCTAATCGAGAGGTTCGGGTGGTTTATATATGGAATAACAGATACCCGGGAGTGAGTTACAGGCTGGAATCTAATCGAGGGGTTCGGGTGGTTTATATATGGAATAACAGATACCCGGGAGTGAGTTACATGCTGGAATCTAATCGAGGGGACCTGGTGGTTTATATATAGAATAACAGATACACGGGAGTGAGTTACAGACTGGAATCTACTCAATGGGTTCGGGTGTTTTATATATAGAGTAACAGATACCTGGGAGTGAGTTATAGGCTGGAATCTAATCGAGGGGTTCGCGTGGTTTATATATAGAATAACAAACACATGGGAGCGAGCAACAGGCTGGAATGTAATCGAGGTGTTCAGGTGGTTTTTATATAGACTAGCAGATGCCCGGGAGTTAGTTACAGACTGGAATCTAATCGAGGGGTTCGGGTGGTTTATGTTTAAAAATCAGATACCCGCAAGGGAGTATCAGGCTGGAATCTAATCGAGGATTTCGGCTGGATTATATATGGAATAACAGATACCTGGGAGTGAGTTACAAACTGGAATCTAATCGAGGGGTTCGGGTGGTTTATATATAGAATAACAGATACCCGGGAGCGAGTTACAGACTGGAATCTAATCGAGGGGTTCGGGTGGTTTATATATAGAATAACAGATACCCGGGAGCGAGTTACAGAATGGAATCTAATCGAGGGGTTCGGGTGGTTTATATATAGAATAACAGATACCCGGGAGTGAGTTACAGACTGGAATCTAATCGAGGGGTTCGAGTGGTTTATATATAGAATAACAGATACCCGGGAGTGAGTTACAGGCTGGAATCTAATCGAGGGGTTCGGATGGTTTATATATAGAATAACAGATACCTGGGAGTGAGTTACAAACAGGAAACTAATCGAGGGGTTCGGGTGGTTTATATATAGAATAACAGATATCTGGGAGTGAGTTACAGACTGGAATCTAATCGAGGGGTTTGGGTGGTTTATATATAGAATAACAGATACCTGGGAGTGAGTTACAGACTGGAATCTAATCGAGGGGTTCGGGTGGTTTATATATAGAATAACCGATGCGCGGGAGTGAGTTACAGACTGGAATCTAATTGAGGGGTTCATATATGGAATACTGGACACCCCGGAGTGAGTTACAGGCTGGAGTCTAATTGACGGGTTCGGGTGGTTTATATATAGAATCACAGATACCCGGGAGTGAGTTACATACTGGAATCTAATCGAAGGGTTCGGGTGGCTTATATATAGAATCACAGATACCCGGGAGTGAGTTACAGGCTGGAATCTAATCGAGGGGTTCGGGTGGTTTATATATAGAATAACAGATACCCGGGAGTGAGTTACAGACTGGAATCTAATCGAGGGGTTCGGGTGGTTTATATATATAATAACAGATACCCGGGAGTGAGTTACAGACTGGAATCTAATCGAGGGGTTCGGGTGGTTTATATATAGAATAACAGATACCCGGGAGTGAGTTACAGGCTGGAATCTAATCGAGGGGTTCGGGTGGTTTATATATAGAATAACAGATACCTGGGTGTGAGTTACAGGCTGGAATCTAATCCAGGAGCTTGGGTGGTTTCTATATAGAATAACAGATACCCGGGAGTGAGTTACAGACTGGAATCTAATCGAGGGGTTCGGTTGGTTTATATGTAGAATAACTGATACCCGGGAGTGAGTTACAGACTGGAATCTAATCGAGGGGTTCGGTTGGTTTATATATAGAATAACAGATACCCGGGAGTGAGTTACAGGCTGGAATCTAATCGAGGGGTTCGGGTGGTTTGCCCATAGTATAACAGATACCCGGGAGTGAGTTACAGGCTGGAATCTAATCGAGGGTTTCGGGTGGTTTATATATAGAATAACAGATACCCGGGACTGAGTTACAGGCTGGAATCTAATCGAGGGGTTCGGGTAGATTATATATGGAATAACAGAACCCCCGGCAGTGCGTGACAGGCGAGAAATTAATCGAGGGGTTCAGTTGGTTTATATGTAGAATAAATGATACACGGGAGTGAGTTACAGGCTGGAATCTAATCGAGGGGTTCGGGTGGTTGATATATAGAATCACAGATACCCGGGAGTGAGTTACAGGCTGGAATCTAATCGAGGGGTTCAGGTGGTTTAGATATAGAATAAAAGATACCCGGGAGTGAGTTACAGACTGGAATCTAATTGAGGGGTTAAGGTGGTTTAGATATAGAATAAAAGATATCCGGGAGTGAGTTACAGGCTGGAATCTAATCGAGGGGTTCAGGTGGTTTATATATAGAATAACAGATACCCGGGAGTGAGTTACAGGCTGGAATCTAATCGAGGGGTTCAGGTGGTTTATATATAGAATCACAGATACCCGGGAGTGAGTTACAGACTGGAATCTAATCGAGGCGTTCGGGTGGTTTATATATAGAATAACAGATACCCGGGAGTGAGTTACAGACTGGAATCTAATCGAGGGGTTCGGGTGGTTTATATATAGAATAACAGATACCCGGGAGTGAGTTACAGACTGGAATCTAATCGAGGGGTTCGGGTGGTTTTTATGTAGAATAACAGATACCCGGGAGTGAGTTACAGGCTGGAATCTAATCGAGGGGTTCGGGTGGTTTATATATAGAATATCAGATGCCCGGGAGTGAGTTACAGACTGGAATCTAATCGAGGGGTTCGGGTGGTTTATATATAGAATAACCGATACCCGGGAGTGAGTTACAGGCTGGAATCTAATCGAGGGGTTCGAGTGGTTTATATAAAGAATAACAGACGCCCGGGAGTGAGTTACAGACTGGAATCTAATCGAGGGGTTCGGGTGGTTTATATATAGAATAACAGATACCCGGGAGTGAGTTACAGACTGGAATCTAATCGTGGGGTTCGAGTGGTTTATATAAAGAATAACAGACGCCCGGGAGTGAGTTACAGACTGGAATCTAATCGAGGGGTTCGGGTGGTTTATATATAGAATAACAGATACCCGGGAGTGAGTTACAGACTGGAATCTAATTGAGGGGTTCGGATGTTTTAAATATAGAATAACAGTCACCCGGGAGTGAGTTACATTTTGGAATCTAATCGATGGGTTTGGGTTGTTTATATATAGAATAACAGATTCCCGGGCTGAGTTACAGATTGAATCTAATCGAAAGGTTTGGGTGGTTTATATATTGAATAACACATACTCGGGAGTGAGTTACATGCTGGAATTTAACCGAGTGGTTCGGGTGGTTTATATATAGAATAACAGATACCCGGGAGTGAGTTACAGACTGGAATCTAATCCAGGGGTTCGGGTGGTTTATATACTGAATAACAGACACACGGGAGTGAGTTACAGCCTGGAAACTAATCGATGGGTTCGGGTGGTTTATATATAGTATAACAGATACCCGGTATTGAGTTACATGCTGGAATCTAATCGAGGGGTTCGGGTGGTTTATATATAGAATAACAGATACCCGGGAATGAGTTACAGACTGGAATCTAATCGAGGGGTTCGGGTGGTTTATATAAGAATAAGAGACACATGGGTGTGAGTTACAGCCTGTATACTAATCGAGGGGTTCGGGTGGTTTGTACATAGAATAACAGATAGCCGGGAGTGAGTTACAGACTGGAATCTAATCGAGGGGTTCGGGTGGTTTATATCTAGAATAACAGATACCCGGGAGTGAGTTACAGACTGGAATCTAATCGAGGCGTTCGGGTGGTTTATATATAGAATAACAGTTACCCAGGAGTGAGTTATAGGCTGGAATCAAATCGAGGGTTCGCATGGTTTATATATAGAATAACAAACACACGGGAGCGACTAACAGGCTGGAATCTAATCGAGGGGTTCGGTTGGTTTATATATAGAATAACAGATAACCGGGAGTGAGTTACAGGCTGGAATCTAATCGAGGGGTTCGGGTGGTTTATATATAGAATAACAGATACCCGGGGGTGAGTTACAGCCTGGAATCCAATCGAGGGGTTCGGGTGGTTTATATATAGAATAACAGGTACCCGGGAGTGAGTTACAGCCTGGAATCTAATCGAGGGGTTCGGGTGGTTTATATATAGAATAACAGGTACCCGGGAGTGAGTTACAGGTTGGAATCTAATCGAGGGGTTCGGGTGGTTTATATATAGAATAACTGATACCAGGGAGAGAGTTACAGCCTGGAATCTAATCGAGGGGTTCGAGTGGTTTATATAAAGAATAACAGACGCCCGGGAGTGAGTTACAGGCTGGAATCTAATTGAGGGGTTCGGGTAGATTAGATATGGAATAACAGAACCCCGGGAGTAAGTTACAGGCTAGAAATTAATCGAGGGGTTCAGTTGGTTTATATATAGAATAAAAGATACACGGGAGTGAGTTACAGACTGGAAACTAATCAAGGGGTTCGGTTGGTTTATATATAGAATAAAAGATACCCGGGAGTGAGTTACAGGTTGGAATCTAATTGAGGGGTTCGGGTGGTTTATATATAGAATAACAGATACCCGGGAGTCAGTTACAGACTGGAATCTAATTGAGGGGTTCGGTTGGTTTATATATAGAATAACAGATACCCGGGAGTAAGTTACAGACTGGAATCTAATTGAGGGTTTCAGGTGGTTTAGATATAGAATAAAAGATACCCGGGAGTGAGTTACAGACTGGAATCTAATCGAGGGGTTCGGGTGGTTTATATATAGAATAACACATACCCGGGAGTGAGTTATAGACTGGAATCTAATCGAGGGTTCGCGTGGTTTATATATAGAATAACAAACACACGGGAGTGAGTTACAGACTGGAATCTAATTGAGGGGTTCGGATGTTTTAAATATAGAATAACAGTCACCCGGGAGTGAGTTACATTTTGGAATCTAATCGAGAGGTTTGGGTGGTTTATATATTGAATAACACATACTCGGGAGTGAGTTACATGCTGGAATTTAACCGAGTGGTTCAGGTGGTTTATATATAGAATAACAGGTACCCGGGAGTGAGTTACAGGCTGGAATCTAATCGAGGGGTTCGGGTGGTTTATAGGTAGAATAAAAGACACTCGGGCGTGAGTCAGAGCCTGGAATCCAATCGAGGGGTTCGGGTGGTTTATATATAGAATAACAGGTACCCGGGAGTGAGTTACAGCCTGGAATCTAATCGAGGGGTTCGGGTGGTTTATATATAGAATAACTGATACCAGGGAGAGAGTTACAGCCTGGAATCTAATCGAGGGGTTCGAGTGGTTTATATAAAGAATAACAGACGCCCGGGAGTGAGTTACAGGCTGGAATCTAATTGAGGGGTTCGGGTAGATTAGATATGGAATAACAGAACCCCGGGAGTAAGTTACAGGCTAGAAATTAATCGAGGGGTTCAGTTGGTTTATATATAGAATAAAAGATACACGGGAGTGAGTTACAGACTGGAAACTAATCAAGGGGTTCGGTTGGTTTCTATATAGAATAAAAGATACCCGGGAGTGAGTTACAGGCTGGAATCTAATTGAGGGGTTCGGGTGGTTTATATATAGAATAACAGATACCCGGGAGTCAGTTACAGACTGGAATCTAATTGAGGGGTTCGGTTGGTTTATATATAGAATAACAGATACCCGGGAGTAAGTTACAGACTGGAATCTAATTGAGGGTTTCAGGTGGTTTAGATATAGAATAAAAGATACCCGGGAGTGAGTTACAGGCTGGAATCTAATCGAGGGGTTCGGGTGGTTTATATATAGAATAACACATACCCGGGAGTGAGTTGCAGACTGGAATCTAATCGAGGGGTTCGGGTAGTTTATATATAGAATAACAGATACCCGGGAGTGAGTTACAGGCTGGAATCTAATCGAGGGGTTCATATATAGAATACTGGACACCCGGGAGTGAGCTACAGGCTGGAATCTAATCGAGGGGTTCGTGTGGTTGATATATATAATCACAGATATCTGGGAGTGAGTTACTAACTGGAACCTAATCGGGGAGTTCGGGTCATTTATATATGGAATAACAGATACCCGGGAGTGAGTTACTGGCTGGAATCTAATCGAGCGGTTCATGTGGTTTATATACAGAATAACAGATCCCCGGGAGTGTGTTACAGACTGGAATCTAATCGAGGAGTTCGGGTGGTTTATATATAGAATAACAGATACCCGGGAGTGAGTTACAGGCTGGAATCTAATGGAGGGGTTCGGGTGGTTTATATATAGAATAACAGATACCAGGGAGAGAGTTACAGACTGGAATCTAATCGAGGGGTTCGAGTGGTTTATATAAAGAATAACAGATGCCCGGGAGTGAGTTACAGACTGGAATCTAATTGAGGGGTTCGGGTAGATTAGATACAGAATAACAGGTACCCGGGAGTGAGTTACAGACTGGAATCTAATCGAGGGGCTCGGGTGGTTTATATATAGAATAACAGATACCCAGGAGTGAGTTACAGACTGGAATCTAATCGAGGGGTTCGGGTAGTTTATATAAGAATAACAGACACATGGGTGTGAGTTACAGCCTGTATACTAATCGAGGGGTTCGGGTGGTTTGTACATAGAATAACAGATAGCCGGGAGTTAGTTACAGGCTGCAATCTAATCGAGGGGTTCGGGTGGTTTATATATAGAATAACAGATACCCGGGAGTGAGTTACAGACTGGAATCTAATCGAGGGGTTCGGGTGGTTTATAGGTAGAATAAAAGACACTCGGGCGTGAGTCAGAGCCTGGAAACTAATCGAAGTGTTCGGGTGGTTTGTACATAGAATAACACATACCCGGGAGTGAGTCACAGACTGGAATCTAATCGAGGGGTTCCCGTGGTTTATATATAGAATAACAGATACCCGGGAGTGAGTTACAGATTGGAATCAAATCGAGGGGCTCGGGTGATTTATCTAGAGAATGACTGATAGTCGGGAGTGAGTTATAGGCTGGAATCTAATTGAAGGGTTTGGGTGGTTTATATATAGAATAACAGATACCCGGGAGTGAGTTACAGACTGGAATCTAATCGAGGTGTTCGGGTGGTTTATATATAGAATAACAGATACCCGGGAATGAGTTACAGGCTGGAATCCAATCGTGGGCTTCGGATGGTTTGTACATAGCATGACACATACCGGGGAGTCAGTAAGAGACTGGAATTTAATGGAGGGTTCGCGTGGTTTATATATAGAATAACAGTTACCCGGGAATGAGTTACAGGCTGGAATCTAATCGAGGGGTTCGGTTGGTTTATATATAGAATAACAGATACCCGGGAGTGAGTTACAGGCTGGAATCTAATCGAGGGGTTCGGGTGGTTTATATATAGAATAACACATACCCGGGAGTGAGTTATAGACTGGAATCTAATCGAGGGTTCGCGTGGTTTATATATAGAATAACAAACACACGGGAGTGAGTTACAGACTGGAATCTAATTGAGGGGTTCGGATGTTTTAAATATAGAATAACAGTCACCCGGGAGTGAGTTACATTTTGGAATCTAATCGAGAGGTTTGGGTGGTTTATATATTGAATAACACATACTCGGGAGTGAGTTACATGCTGGAATTTAACCGAGTGGTTCAGGTGGTTTATATATAGAATAACAGACTCACGGGCGTGAGTTAGAGCCTGGAAACTAATCGAAGTGTTCGGGTGGTTTGTACATAGAAGAACACATACCCGGGAGTGAGTTACAGGCTGGAATCTAATCGAGGGGTTCGGGTGGTTTATATATAGAATAACAGATACCCGGGAGTGAGTTACATACTGGAATCTAATCGAGGGGTTCGGGTGGTTTATATGTAGAATAACAGATACCCGGGAGTGAGTTACAGACTGGAATCTAATCGAGGGGTTCAGGTGGTTTATATATAGAATAACAGATACCCGGGAGTGAGTTACAGACTGGAATCTAATCGTGGGCTTCGGATGGTTTGTACATAGCATGACACATACCGGGGAGTGAGTAAGAGACTGGAATTTAATGGAGGGGTTCGGGTGGTTTATATATAGAATAATAGATACCCGAGAGTGAGTTACAGGCTGGAATCTAATCGAGGGGTTCGGTTGGTTTATATATAGAATAACAGTTACCCAGGAGTGAGTTACAGACTGGAATCTAATCGAGGTGTTCGGGTGGTTTATATATAGAATAACAGTTACCCAGGAGTGAGTTACAGGCTGGAATCTAATCGAGGGTTCGCATGGTTTATATATAGAATAACAAACACACGGGAACGAGTAAATGGCTGGAATCTAATCGAGGGGTTCGGTTGGTTTATATATAGAATAACAGATACCCGGGAGTGATTTACAGGCTGGAATCTAATCGAGGGGTTCGGGTGGTTTATATATAGAATAACAGATACCATGGAGTGAGTTACAGACTGGAATCTAATCGAGGGGCTTGGGTGGTTTATATATAGAATAACAGATACCCGGGAGTGAGTTACAGACTGGAATCTAATCGAGGGGTTCGGGTGGTTTATATATAGAATAACTGATACCCGGGAGTGAGTTACAGACTGGAATCTAATCGAGGGGTTCGAGTGGTTTATATAAAGAATAACAGACGCCCGGGAGTGAGTTACAGGCTGGAATCTAATTGAGGGGTTCGGGTAGATTAGATATGGAATAACAGATACCCGGGAGTGAGTTACAGGCTAGAAATTAATCGAGGGGTTCAGTTGGTTTATATATAGAATAAAAGATACACGGGAGTGAGTTACAGGCTGGAAACTAATCAAGGGGTTCGGGTGGTTTATATATAGAATAACAGATACCCGGGAGTGAGTTACAGGCTGGATCTGATCGAGGGGTTCGGTTGGTTTATATATAGAATAAAAGATTCCCGGGAGTGAGTTACAGACTGGAATCTAATCGAGGGGTTCGGGTGGTTTATATATACAATAACAGATACCCGGGAGTGAGTTACAGACAGGAATCTAATCGAGGGGTTCGGGTGGTTTATATATAGAATAACAGATACCCGGGAGTGAGTTACAGGCTGGAATCTAATCGAGGGGCTCGGGTGGTTTATATATAGAATAACAGATACCCGGGAGGGAGTTGCAGACTGGAATCTAATCGAGTGGTTCGGGTGGTTTATATATAGAATAACAGATACCTGGGAGGGAGTTACAGACTGGAATCTAATCGAGGGGTTCGGGTGGTTTATATATAGAATAACAGATACCCGGGAGGGAGTTACAGACTGGTATCTAATCGAGGGGTTCGGGTGGTTTATATATAGAGTGAGTTACAGGCTGGAATCTAATCGAGGGGTTCGGGTGGTTTATATATAGAATAACAGATACCTGGGAGGGAGTTACAGACTGGAATCTGATCGAGGGGGTTCGGGCTGTGGAATGAATATTCGAAGATCGAGCGCATCTTTTATCCCTGAATCCTGGATGTCGAACAAAAAGCCTTGCGGTTTCTGCTGTATGTTTGTTTGGAGTTGCGTGGTGAGGGGAGGGGAGGGGAGGGGAGGGGAGGCGGGTGTTGGGGGTGGGTGTGCGGTGGTCCGGGGGGCAGTCGATATGTGAGACGCAGACGTCACTCACCCGCAGTAGATCACTCCACTGTGCCTTATGGACCAGACTGTGTCTCTGCTGAGAGGAGGCGGCGGCAGGCAGGGCAGTGAGAGACCCATCAGCTGCCGCTCGGCTCTGGGTTAAGGTGGGTTACCGGTGGCTGCCTGGGGGCTGGGAGAAAGTCGGTGGGGGGAGGCGGGGTGGGGAGTGGGGCGGGTGGTGGGAAGTCGCTGGGCCCCCGATCAGTTAACCTCTCCGGAGGGAACCCGTCGGTGTTGCGCCTGCGAATCTGCCTCCCTCCCCCCCTCGCACCACCAACCTGCCCCCCTCCTCACTCCACACTCTCCTCCTCCTCCTCCTCTGGACGCTCTCAGCCATTGTCTCGATCGAGCGTTCTCTTTTTCTCTTTCTCTGTCTCTCGCTCTCTCCCTCTCTCTCTGTATCTCTGTCTCTCGCTCTCTCTCTCTCTCTCTCTTTCCTTCTCTCTCTCTCTCTCTGCCTCTGTCTCTATCTCCCTCTCTCCCTCTCTCTTTCTATCTCTCTCTCTCCCTCTCGCTCTCTCCCTCTCTCTCTCTCTCTCTGTCTCTTTCTCGCTCTCTCTCTCTCTGTCCCTCTCTCGCTCGCTCTCTCTCTCTCTCTGTCTCTTTCTCGCTCTCTGTCTCTCTCTCTCTCTCTCTCTTTCTCTCTGTCTGTCTTTAACCCTCTCCCAGCCTACCCACCATCTCCCCCACCTCCCCATCCACCACGTTCCCCCTCCCCTCCCCTCCCCTCCCCCCCCACCCCAGGCACGCACCCCGGCCCATCTGTGCCAATCGCCATGCCAGCCAGCCAGCTTCGAGTGTACAGCTGGTCGGCTGACAGGGCGCCGAGGGGAATGCTAATGAGCCGAGCTGGTATCCCGGGCAGCCGGCCAACTGAAAGCCTGCCAAGACGCCGGAGTCCGTGCCAGGCCTTCCACTTCAATGAAATTGAGGGGGGTTTGGTCGGGGGGGGGGGGGGGGGGGTGAGGGGGGGAAGCGGGGGGTTTGTGGGGGGTGGGAGTTGTTGGGGGGATGGGCCCCGGGAAATGCAGGATCCCGGGAGGGCAGCGTCACCAGCTCCCCTCCCCTCCCCCCACCCCCACCACTTCCATTCTCCCTCTATCCGGTGCGTGGGCCTGCTTTAGTAGGCCGAGGATCGAACCCTTAACCCCTCGAGCGCCGCGGCCCACCGCTCTCTATCGCAATCGGCTGCCTTCACCTCGTCTCGGTGGGGGGGGTGGTGGTGGGTGGGGGAGGGGGGTTGCCGCGTTCCCTGGAGTTGTGGTGGGGGGGGGGGGGGTTCCCGATCCGGCGCTCGGGGTGAGGTTTCCCGAAGCTTTTGCAAGACCGATTCATTCATTTTCCCACCTTCGCCAACATGTCCCAACTCAACAGCACAGGCCCCCTCCCCCCCACACCGACTCTCCCTCCTCCTCCTCCTCCTCCCACCCCCCCCACCCCTCGCCCGCACAGGACATGCTGGGTAGGCCTCAATTGGCCCGCCCGCGTAATATGGCAGCTCACGGCCTGCCCCCCACCCCACACCCGCCCCCAACACTCGCTCCCGCCCGGTCCTCCCGCCGTAGGACCGATTCTCCCCGATATTTTTATACCTGGCGAAAGGAAATGTTCAAAGAAAATGATTTGTTTCTTTAAAACAAAACCCCAAATCTTTTTCGACGTCCCGATGATTTTTTTTTTTTTTCGGCTCCAGGGTTTAACGCAGCCTCCTGGAGGTTGACCTTCAGCAACCTGGGGACTCCAGGCCGATCCTGGAGGGTTGGCAACCCCAGGCCGAAAGCCTAACGTCCAGTCGGGGAACAGGCCGAAACGCCTAAACCCCAAACCTGGTCGGAAAACAGGCCCTTTCGGCCTGCTTCCGGGATAGGAGTAGGCTTTGAGGCCTAACTCTCAAGCTGGAAACAGGCCGATGGAGCCTAACTCATGGTTGGAAACAGGCCGATGCAGCCTAACCCTTAAGCTGGGAACAGGCCGATGAAGCCTAACTCTTAAGCTCCAAACAGGCTGATGAAGCCTAACTCATAGCTGGAAACAGGCCAAAAGAGCCTTAGTGCTAAGCTGAAATTTTTCCTCGCCGGAGTCCCATTCTGTACTGTGGGGGGGAGAGCCTTTTTCCCTCAGAGACCCTCCCAACACTCAAGTCCGAGACACCAGTTGGCAGATGACACAAAGATTGGCCAGGTGGTTAACAGTGAGGTTGAGTGTCTTGGGCTACAGGAAGATATAGACGGGATGGTCAATGGACAGATAAGTGGCAGATGGAATTTAACCCTGGAAAGTGTGAGCTGATACACTTTGGAAGGAGTAATTTGACAAGGAAAGTATTCAGTGAACGGCATGACACCAGGAAGTTCTGAGGAACAAAGGGACCTTGGCGTGTGTGTCCATAGATCTCTGAAGGCGGAGGGGCATGTTAGTGGGGGTGGTGAAGAAGGCATATGGGACACTTGCCTTTATCAATCGAGGCGTAGATTACAAAAGTAGGGAGGTCATGTTGGAGTTGTATAGAACCTTGGTGAGGGCACAGCTGGAGCACTGTGTGCAGTTCTGGTCGCCACATTGTAGGGAGGATGTGATTGCACTGGAGGGGGTGCAGAGGAGATTCACCAGGATGTTGCCTGGGATGAAACATTGAAGTTATGAAGAGAGGGTTGGATAGACTTGGGTTGTTTTCGTTGGAGCAGAGAAGACTGAGGGAGGCGACCAGATTGAGGTGTACAAGATTATGAGGGGCATGGACAGGGTGGATAGGGAGCAGCTGTTCCCCTTCGTCGAAGGGTCAGTCACGAGGGAGGGACACAAGTTCAAGGTGAGGGGTAGGAGGTTTAGGGGCAATGTGAGGAAAAACTTTTTTACCTAGCCGAAGGGCCTCTTCTGCACCGTGTGATTCTGTGAAGTGTGCACGGCTTGAACAGAATGAACAGAATGACCAGCGAGACAACTCTCTTGTGATAATTCACAGTCGCTTTACTGAATCGCCCACAAACCCCACAGCACAAAGCCCCCAAAATGTTTAAAACAGCCCGCTCCCAGTAACCCGTCGCAAAGTCACCACAACTCGGGCTTAACCTTACAAAAATGCTAACTCCACACCAAGTCCCCCACCGCTCGGTTTAAACTTACAAAAAAAACACACAGGCAAAACACCGCATCTCGTCCTGAAACCTCGAGGGAGAAAAAAACCCCACGTGCCAATATCACTACCGTTTGGCTGAAACTTATAATCCCCAACACAGCTGGTCTGTCCGGTGTAGGCCTGAGTCAAGGTGACCAACCCTGACCCTCCTTCCAACTGCAGCCCAGACAACTCAGACCTGCCCTTCCTTTATGATAATTTAACTCAGACATGTCAAAACATATTTCCTGCTGTTCCAGTGTCCATTTGGTTGATTCCACGCAAAGTCCAGGCAAATGTCATCAGCTCCCTGCCGGGTGAAACAATACGGGGTTTTCCATGAAAGGTGTATCCAGGCGAATATTATCACTTTCTCTGGCTGTTTGTATATTATCACTTTCTCCTGTTGTTTGAGGTGACACATTAATGTCACACTGGCTCCAAAGTTAATGAGGGCTTGAATGACCCTACTTCCCGTACTGCTGTCTGTGGCGCAGACCTTAGTTGCATAATTCCTTGAGAGTATTGTATGAATGATTATGTCCTTTGTGCCACTGTATTGGTTAATCAGGCTTCTCGATTGCGTTAGTTGGTGGCCGGTAATGGCATTTCCCTGGTACCATTGTTCCCTGATAGCAGTCAGTCGATGTCTGAACCCTTTAGATGAGTCACTGTCCTTTTATTAAATGTCCAAATTAACCCCTTGCTGCCCAGCCCTGTAATGCTGACTGCAGCTTGGCTTTTGTCAATTTATAGTTCCAATCATGAGTTCAAAGCGTGTCCGCGGGCTTGACATTATCTTCCATAAATTTCCTAGTTGGAAGGGGCTTCTGATCCTACAGTGCCCCCCATCTTGCCCAAAACCCAGCTGCTCTTATGCTTTCCATTCCGCTATCACCCCTGTCCTCACTGACTCCCCACCCCCACACTTGTCCTAACCCATTAAGTTTCAAACGCTCCTCATCAAACGATGGATAATTGAGAGGGAGGAGGGACTGGAAAGGCTGACTATGCTTAGGGTAGAATCTCAAAGTTTGGCAATGATACCAAACTGGGGAGGAGCGGCAGACAGCGAGGGCAATGCCAGTCGGCTGCAACAGGTCCATGGGTAGGCTGGCAGGAGGGGCAGACAAGCGGCAGAGGGAGTTTAATGCGGAGAAGTGTGAGGCGATGCGATTTGGCAGAGGGGATAGGGAGAGGAAATATAGACGTAAATAGAACGGTTCTGAAGAGTGAGCAGGGGCAGAGGGAGCTGGGGGTTCATGTGCAGAGACCATTGAAGGTGGCATGACAGAGCGAGAGAGGAATTAGCAAAGCACATGGGACCTCGGGCTTCAGAAATAGAGGGATTGAGAACAAAAGCAGGGAGGTTACGCCGAGCATTTATAAAGCTCTGGTTGGGCCACAACTTAGAGTATTGAGTCCAGTTCTGGTCACCACACTTTAGGAAGGGTGTGAGGGTCCCTGAGAGGGCCGGAGAGAGGAGATTTACCGGAATGGCTCCAGGGGTGAGGGATTTTAACCACAAGGTGAGGTTGGAGAAGCTGGGGTTGGGGTTGTTCTCCTCGGAGCGAAGGAGGTGGGGGGTGGGGGAAGATTTGATAGAGGTGGACAAGGTTTAGATAAGGTGGACAAAGGAAATCTGTTCCCATCAGCTAATGGTACAAGCACGAGGGGGGGGGGTGGTGGGCTGGGAACACAGATTTAAGGATTTCTGTAAGAGATGAAAGGGTTGGGGGTGGATGTGAGAAAGAACTTCTTTAACTTCTTTAAGCGCATGGTAATGAACTGGAACGCGGAGGGGGTGAGGGGACGGAAGCAGAAACAGTCGATGATTTCGAAAGGGAATTGTATGGACGCTGGAAGGAAATAAACTTACAGGGGCCACGGGGGTCGAGTGGGAGAATGAGGCTGACTGGTTTGCTCTTCAGAGAGCCAGCATGGACTCGATAGGCTGAACGGCCTCCTTCTGTGCTGTAAACGGTTCGACGACTAGTTCTAGATTCCCCCCGACCCCCCCATGAGGGGGAAACATCCTCTCAGCATCCACTCTGTCAACCCCCTCTCCCCCCCCTCAGGATCTTATCTGCCTCAATAAGATCCCCTCTCATTCTTCTAAACTCCAATGGGTACCGGCCCCAACCTGCTCAACCTTTCCCCATGAGACAAACCCCCCCCCTTCATCCCGGGAATCGGCCGAGCGAACCTTCTCCCAACGGCTCCCAATGCGAGTACGCCGCTCCTTAAGTAAGGAGACCGGAACTCTACGCAGTACTTCGGCTGCGGACTCGCCAACGCCCTGTCCAGTTGCAAGATAGGGCTTTAAGCCGAAAGGTGGGGAGAGGAGAGAAGTGGTGATGGGGGAGGGGGGAACGGGGGTGTTAGGGGAGGGGAAATTTAGAAAGCTGAAGAGAGGAAATTGAAGCAACAGAGCAATTTAGCAATTTGAGTAAAGACGAGCAGAGTATGACAGGAAGGGATTAAAAAAGTTTAACCGCAGTGGCACTTTCAGAGCATGAGGTCATATCCGGGATAAATGGTAAAAAGTGAAATTAAAGGGGCTTTTTTCCTGAACGCACCAAGCATTCATCACAAAGTAGATGTATTAATAGCTCAAATAGAAATAAACGGGTTCTGAACCGTCAGCCATTGCCGTGTTGTGGTTGCAAGGTGACCAAGTTTGGGAACCAAGTGCCCCAGGGTACTTGACATTTTGAAAAGACAGACTAATGGACAAGGAGCTGGAGTGACCTTGATAATAGAGGATGACATAGGGACGGCAGTGAGAAATGATCTCGGCTCAGGAGAGATCAGCAGTGTGGTTGCAAGGTGACCAAGTTTGGAAACCAATTATTCCGGGGTGCTTGGCATCTCCATGAGATGGAAAAGAAGGGGAAGGACCTTGATAATAGAGGATCATATAAGGACATCAGTGAGAAAGGATCTTGGCTCAGGAGATCAGCAGTGTGGTTGCAAGTTGACCAAGCATGAAACAAAATATTCCAGGGTACTTGACATTTCCATTAAATGGAAAGGGAGTGGGAGTGACCTTGATAATAGAGGATCACCCTAGTGAGAAAGGATCTCGGCTCAGGAGCTCAGGAAGTAGCGAGGAAATAAGAAGGGTCAGAAAATGGCGGTGGGAGTAAGATTATAGGCCCTCCCCCCCCCAGCAGCCGTTATCCCATTGAACAGAGGGTGAGCAAGAAATGAGAGGAATGTATAACTAAAGCAAAGCACTGATCATGAGAGACTTTAACAGTCATGCAGACTGGACAAATCAAATCGGCAAAGTAGCCTGGATGACAAGTCCAAGGAATGCATCTGAGAAAGTTTCCTAGAATGATACACCATGGAAACAGCTGACAAAGAGGCTATTTTACATCTTGTTTTGAATAATAGGGTCAATTGTTAACCCCACAGTAGAGATCAGCTGGGGAAGAGCTGGAATTTCCCACCGAGTTTGGGAGTGATGTATATATACCCAAAACTAAAAAGATTGAACTTCCCATCTACCTGCTGCCCTCGTCCTTCTAGACGGTAGCGGCCGTGGGTTTGGAAGGTGCTGTTGAAGGAGCCTCGGTGAGTTGCTGCAGTGCATCTTGTAGATGGTACACACACTGCTGCCACTGTGCGTCGGTGGTGGAGGGAGTGAATGTTTGCGGATGGGGTGCCAATCGAGCGGGGGCTGCTTTGTCCTGGACGGTGTCGAGCTTCTCGAGTGTTGTGGGAGCCACACTCATCCAGGCAAGTGGGGGGAGTATCCCATCACACTCCTGACTTGTGCCTTGTAGATGGTGGACAGGCTTTGGGGGGAGTCAGGAGGTGAGTGACTCTCCGCAGGATTCCCAGCCTCTGACCCACTCTTGTAGCCACAGTATTTATCTGGTGGAGGGGGATAGGCGGTGGAGGGGGATAGGCGCTGGAGGGGGATAGGTGGTGTAGGGGGATAGGCGGTGGAGGGGGATGTAGCGGTGGAGGGGGATAGGCGGTGGAGGGGGATAGGGGGTGGAGGGGGATGGGCGGTGGAGGGGGATAGGCGGTGGAGGGAGATAGGGGGTGGAGGGGGATAGGCGGTGGAGGGGGATAGGCGGTGGAGGGGGATAGGCGGTGGAGGGGGATGGGGGGTGGAGGGGGATAGGGGGTGGAGGGGGATGGGCGGTGGAGGGGGATAGGGGGTGGAGGGGGATGGGCGGTGGAGGGGGATAGGGGTGGAGGGGGATAGGCGGTGGAGGGGGATAGGTGGTGGAGGGGGATAGGCGGTGGAGGGAGATAGGGGGTGGAGGGGGATAGGTGGTGGAGGGGGATAGGCGGTGGAGGGAGATAGGCGGTGGAGGGGGATAGGGGTGGAGGGCAATAGGCGGTGGAGGGGGATAGGGGTGGAGGGCGATAGGCGGTGGAGGGGGATAGGGGTGGAGGGCAATAGGCGGTGGAGGGGGATAGGGGGTGGAGGGGGATAGGGGGTGGAGGGGGATAGGGGGTGGAGGGGTTTAGGGGGTGGAGGGGTTTAGGCGGTGGAGGTGTTTAGGCAGTGGAGGGGGACGGGCGGTGGAGGGGGACGGGCGGTGGAGGGGGACGGGCGGTGGAGGGGGATAGGGGGTGGAGGGGGATGGGCGGTGGAGGTGGATGGGCGGTGGAGGTGGATGGGCGGTGGAGGTGGATGGGCGGTGGAGGGGGATGGGCGGTGGAGGGGGATGGGCGGTGGAGGGGGATGGGCGGTGGAGGGGGATAGGCGGTGGAGGGGGACAGGCGGTGGAGGGGGACAGGCGGTGGAGGGGGATAGGCGGTGGAGGGGGACAGGCGGTGGAGGGGGATAGGTGGCGGAGGGGGACAGGCGGTGAAGGGGGATAGGCGGCGGAGGGGGACAGGCGGTGGAGGGGGATAGGTGGTGGAGGGGGATAGGCGCTGCCATTGCATATCGGGCTGTGTCATCTCCCACATCCCAGTCTCGGGCCAGGAGGGGAACAAGGGGGAAACGGACTGAAAGTGGGGGACATGGAGCAAACGAATGTGGAGAGTGAGTGAGTGAGAGAGACAGGACAGGATGGGGTGAGAGGAGAGACACAGAGATAGAGAGAGCGAGATAGAGAGAGAGAGGGAGAGAGAGATAGAGAGTGAGGGTGAGAGATGGAGAGAGAGAGACAGGACAGGACGAGGTGAGAGGAGAGACACAGAGAGAGATAGAGAGAGAAAGTGAGAGATAGAGAGAGAGAGAGTGACAGGACAGGGCAGGGTGAGAAGAGAGACACAGAGAGAGAGAGAGAGAGAGTGTGACAGGACAGGGTGAGGTGAGAGGAGAGGCAGAGAGAGATAGAGAGAGAGTGAGAGAGAGAGAGAGAGAGTGACAGGACAGGACAGGGTGAGAGGAGAGACAGAGAGAGAGAGAGAAAGTGAGAGATAGAGAGAGAGACTGACAGGACAGAACAGGGTCAGAGGAGAGGCAGAGAGAGATAGAGAGAGAGTGAGAGAGAGAGAGAGAGAGAGTGACAGGACAGAACAGGGTCAGAGGAGAGACACAGAGAGATAGAGAGAGAGAGACAGGTCAGAATGAGGTGAGAGGAGAGACACAGAGAGATAGAGAGAGAGAGACAGGTCAGAATGAGGTGAGAGGAGAGACACAGAGAGAGAGAGAAGGACAGAGAGAGCAACAGAGATGGAGACAGAGAGAGACAGATGCACAGAGAGCAGTACAGAAAGAGAGGGAGGGACAGAAAGGAAAAAGAGATGGAGAGAGAGAGACAGATGGTGACAAACACACACAGTGAGACACACACACACTCAGAGGGGGAGAGACAGTGAAAAAGACACTGTCTTCGAGGGAGACAACAAGAGGGATGGGTGGGAGGAGGAGGTCAAAGAGAGAGGGGGAGATGGATAGAGAGAGAGAGAGGTGCACAAGCAAACAAAGAGAGAGAGAGAGAGAGAGAGCGCCAGGGATGAAGAGAGCGAGAAGCGACATTAGGATTAACATCACAGAGAGCAACACAGCTCTCTGCCTCCCTCCATCCCCCCATCCGTCCCTTTCAGCTTCTCCGCACCCCCACCTCCACCCCTCCCTCCCCGCACTCCCCCCACCCCTCCCACCCCCCCCCAGCCCCCGCTCGTCCGGTCAGCGCCCTTCCTGGCCGCGGAAACACCCCCCGGTGCCGGCGAGGGTTTCGGTACGGTGAAGCCGGCTGCGGCGCACCACTCGCCGAGAGCGCGGCCCACCGGCCCGAGAGAGGCAGCGGGAGTGCCGGCGGCATCCGTGGAACCTGGGCGTGCCGCCGGGGCGCGGGGAGGGAGGGCGGCGCAGGGGAGGGAGGGAGGGAGGGAGGGGACTGTCCACTGGCGTCGGTGCGGCGGAGGTGGTGGTGGGGTGAACCGAGGAGGGCTGGCCAGGGGGAGGAGGGAGGGAGGGAGGGAGCTTGCAACCTGTCTAAGCGCGTGTCTGTTGGGCCGATGTGTTGCAGGGTCACCCCCCCCCGGGGGTCAGGGATGAAAGCCCATCGAGGGACACGCTGAGTCTGGCCGCATCGACCACCCCTCGGCCGCCCCTCCATCAACACACCGGAAGCCGGCAAACTGAAGCATGTGACCAGAACGCTTGGGGTAAATCGATCTGAGATACCTCCCCTCACATCAACGTTTGCAAATGTCCACCCAGCTTCGCGGGACAGTGTCGGGGGAGCTTAACCGTGTATCTAACGCGTGCAGTAACTCCCACCCCCCGGGCTCAAAGGTTAGATACAGAGTGAAGCTCCCTCTGCACCGTCCCCATCAAACACTCCCAGGGCAGGTACAGCATGGGGTTAGATACAGAGTAAAGCTCCCTCTACACTGTCCCCATCAAACACTCCCAGGACAGGTACAGCACGGGGTTAGATACAGGGTAAAGCTCCCTCTACACTGTCCCCATCAAACACTCCCAGGACAGGTACAGCACGGAGTTAGATACAGGGTAAAGCTCCCTCTACACCGTCCCCATCAAACACTCCCAGGACAGGTACAGCACGGGGTTAGATACAGAGTAAAGCTCCCTCTACACCGTCCCCATCAAACACTCCCAGGACAGGTACAGCACGGGGTTAGATACAGAGTAAAGCTCCCTCTACACTGTCCCCATCAAACACTCCCAGGACAGGTACAGCACGGGGTTAGATACAGAGTAAAGCTCCCTCTACACTGTCCCCATCAAAGACTCCCAGGGCAGGTACAGCATGGGGTTAGATACAGAGTAAAGCTCCCTCTACACTGTCCCCATCAAACACTCCCAGGGCAGGTACAGCACGGTGATGGTGGGGGGGGTTGAATCTCCCTCTTGGCGTTTACAGGTAGCTGGTGAAAGAGCCACACTTGGTCTGCTCTCACGTACGTTAAGCTGAATGGTGGGGGGAGACTGAAGGTCACCGTGGGGGATTCGCTGTGGTTGGAGGGAGAGGCGGCGACGTCCGGCGAGCTGAAATGGTTGAATTCCGAGGGGCCTCGTGTGTGAATCAGAGGCTCTTGTGCAGCCCCCGCCCCCGCCCCCCGCCGGCACTCAAATGCCTCAGACTGATCTTGGAATGCACGCCTGAGTCCCCCGGCAGAATGTTCATCGGCCTGGTGTCATTATCCAGGGCTCCCCTTTGTCTGGGGCTCACGGGCTGCTCTGTGAACGGAATGATTGTGCAGCGAGGAGCCTTTAGAAAAGGGCTCCCTTTGTGTCTGCCCGCTGTTGGGTATAAGTGATGCAGTGTGTGATGCCAGGGCTAAGCTGCAGGCACAGGAGAACACTGGGGAGCGGGGAGGAGGAGGGGTGGGGTGGGAGGGGTGGTGGGGGAGTGCGGAGGAGGGGCCCTGGTGAACTCCAAGCCCTCCCGACCCCACCCAACCTCCCCTGCGGAAGAAGTCAAAGGGGTTAGTCCGATCAGGCAACTCAAGAGAGAGTCTCTCTCCGTGAGGCAGGTCCCTTTTATAAAGAGGGAGTCTCTCTCCGTGAGGCAGCTCCCTTTTATGAAGAGGGAGTCTCTCTCCGTCAGGGACCCCCTTTTATAAAGAGGGAGTCTCTCTCCGTCAGGGACCCCCTTTTATAAAGAGGGAGTCTCTCTCCGTCAGGGACCCCCTTTTATAAAGAGGGAGTCTCTCTCCGTCAGGGACCCCCTTTTATAAAGAGGGACTCTCTCTCTGTCAGGGACCCCCTTTTATAAAGAGGGAGTCTCTCTCCGTCAGGGACCCCCTTTTATAAAGAGGGAGTCTCTCTCTGTCAGGGACACCCTGTTTAAAGAGGGAGTCTCTCTCCGTCAGGTACACCCTTTTAAAGAGGGAGTCTCTGTCTGGGACCCCCTTTTAAAGAGGGAGTCTCTCTCCGTCAGGGACCCCCTTTTATAAGGAGGGAGTCTCTCTCCGTCAGGGACCCCCTTTTATAAAGAGGGAGTCTCTCTCTGTCAGGGACCCCCTTTTATAAAGAGGGAGTGTCTCTCCATCAGTGACCCCCTGTTTAAAGAGGGAGTCTCTCTCCGTCAGGGACCCCCTTTTAAAGAGGGAGTGTCTCTCCATCAGTGACCCCCTGTTTAAAGAGGGAGTCTCTCTCCGTCAGGGACCCCCTTTTAAAGAGGGAGTCTCTCTCCGTCAGGGAACCGCTTTTAAAGAGGGAGTCTCTCTCCGTCAGGGATCCCCTTTTAAAGAGGGAGTCTCTCTCCGTCAGGGACCCCCTTTTAAAGAGGGAGTCTCTCTCCGTCAGGGACCCCCTTTTAAAGAGGGAGTCTCTCTCCGTCAGGGACCCCCTTTTAAAGAGGGAGTCTCTCTCCGTCAGGAACCCCCTTTTAAAGAGGGAGTCTCTCTCCGTCAGGAACCCCCTTTTAAAGAGGGAGTCTCTCTCCGTCAGGAACCCCCTTTTAAAGAGGGAGTCTCTCTCCGTCAGGGACCCCCTTTTAAAGAGGGAGCCTCTCTGTCAGGGACCCCCTTTAAAGAGGGAATCTCTCCATCAGGGACCCTCAGCACAGCCAGACGGTCACCCCACCCCCGCGCAGAAGGCAAGGCCGGATCGTGTCAGGCCCCTGTGGTTGAAGTACCTCCAGCGCAGCGTTCTTAAGGTTAGGGCCTTTGGATGAAAGGTTACAGCATGTATCCCCGGCGGGTAGGCCTGGGATGCTGACTAAGAGTCGGGTGGAGCTGCAGGGGGCAGTCGAACCCCCTGTCGGAGGGTGAGCGCTTGACCCCACGCGGGGTGAGTGTAGAGGGAGCTTTACTCTGTATCTAACCCCGTGCTGTACCTGTCCTGGGAGTGTTTGATGGGGACAGTGTAGAGGGAGATTTACTCTGTCTCTAACCCCGTGCTGTACCTGTCCTGGGAGTGTTTGATGGGGACAGTGTAGAGGGAGATTTACTCTGTCTCTAACCCCGTGCTGTACCTGTCCTGGGAGTGTTTGATGGGGACAGTGTAGAGGGAGATTTACTCTGTCTCTAACCCCGTGCTGTTCCTGTCCTGGGAGTGTTTGATGGGGACAGTGTAGAGGGAGATTTACTCTGTATCTAACCCCGTGCTGTACCTGTCCTGGGAGTGTTTGATGGGGACAGTGTAGAGGGAGCTTTACTCTGTATCTAATCCCGTGCTGTACCTGTCCTGGGAGTGTTTGATGGGGACAGTGTAGAGGGAGCTTTACTCTGTATCTAACCCCGTGCTGTACCTGTCCTGGGAGTGTTTGATGGGGACAGTGTAGAGGGAGCTTTACTCTGTATCTAAACCCGTGCTGTACCTGTCCTGGGAGTGTTTGATGGGGACAGTGTAGAGGGAGATTTACTCTGTATCTAACCCCGTGCTGTACCTGTCCTGGGAGTGTTTGATGGGGACAGTGTAGAGGGAGCTTTACTCTGTATCTAAACCCGTGCTGTACCTGTCCTGGGAGTGTTTGATGGGGACAGTGTAGAGGGAGCTTTACTCTGTATCTAACCCCGTGCTGTACCTGTCCTGGGAGTGTATGATGGGGACAGTGTAGAGGGAGCTTTACTCTGTATCTAACCCCGTGCTGTACCTGTCCTGGGAGTGTTTGATGGGGACGGTGTAGAGGGAGCTTTACTCTGTATCTAACCCCGTGCTGTACCTGTCCTGGGAGTGTTTGATGGGGACAGTGTAGAGGGAGCTTTACTCTGTATCTAACCCCGTGCTGTACCTATCCTGGGAGTGTTTGATGAGGACAGTGTAGAGGGAGCTTTTCCCTGGATCTAACCCCGTGCTGTACCTGTCCTGGGAGTGTTGGATGGGGACAGTGTAGAGGGAGCTTTACTCTGTATCTAACCCCGTGCTGTACCCGTCCTGGGAGTGTTTGATGGGGACGGTGTAGAGGGAGGGATCTTTAATCTGTATCTAACCTCGTGCTGTACCTGTCCTGGGAGTTTTGGTAGGGAACAGTGTAGAGGGAGCTTTACTCTGTATCTAACCTCATGCTGTGTCTGTCCTGGGAGTGTTTGGTGGGGACAGTGTAGAAGGAGCTTTACACTGTATCTAACCCCGTGCTGCACCTGTCCTGGGAGTGTTTGATGGCGACGGTGTAGAGGGAGCTTTACTCTGTATCTAACCCCGTGCTGTACCTGTCCTGGGAGTGTTTGATGGGGACAGTGTAGAGGGAGCTTTACTCTGTATCTAACCCCGTGCTGTACCTATCCTGGGAGTGTTTGATGGGGACAGTGTAGAGGGAGCTTTTCCCTGGATCTAACCCCGTGCTGTACCTGTCCTGGGAGTGTTGGATGGGGACAGTGTAGAGGGAGCTTTACTCTGTATCTAACCCCGTGCTGTACCTGTCCTGGGAGTGTTTGTTGGGCACAGTGTAGAGGGAGGGATCTTTAATCTGTATCTAACCTCGTGCTGTACCTGTCCTGGGAGTTTTGGTAGGGGACAGTGTAGAAGGGGCTTTACTCTGTATCTATCCTCGTGCTGTACCTGTCCTGGGAGATTTGGATGGTGTCAGTGTTTAGGGAGCTTTACTCTGTATCTAACCCCAAGCTGTGTCTCCCCAGTCAGTGTTTGATGGTGACAGTGTAGAGGGAAATTTACTCTGCAGCTTTCCCCGTGCTGTACCTGTCCTGGGATTGTTAGATGGGGACAGTGTAGAGGGAGCTTTACTCTGTATCTAACCCCATGCTGTACCTGTCCTGGGAGTGTTTGATGGGGACAGTGTAGAGGGAGATTTACTCTGTATCTAACCCCGTGCTGTACCTGTCCTGGGAGAGTTTGCTGGGGAGAGTTTGGAGGGAGCTTTATTCTGTATCTAACCCCGTGCTGTACCTGTCCTAGGAGAGTTAGATTGGGACAATGTAAAAGGAGCTTTACTCTGAATATAACCCCGTGCTCTACCTGTCCTAGGAGTGTTTGATGGGGACAGTGTAGCGAGAGCTTTACTGTGTATCTAACCATGTGCTGTACCTGTCCTGGGAGTGTTTGATGGGGGCAGTTTAACTGAGATTTACTCTGTATCAAACCCCGTGCTGCACCTGCCCTGGGAAAGTCTGACTGGGACAGTCGCTTTACTCTACATCTAACCCCGTGTTTTACTTCACCTGGGAGTGTTTGGTGGGGTACTGTAGTGGGAGCTTTACTCTGTATTTAACCTCGCACTGAACCTGTCCTGTGAGTGTGTGATGCGGCAGTTCAGAGGGAGCTTTTCTCTGTATCTAACCCCGTGCTGTACCTGTCCTGGGAGTGTTTGATGGGGACGATGTAGAGGGAGCTTTACTCTGTATCTAACCCCGTGCTGTACCTGTCCTGGGAGTGTTTGATGGGGACAGTGTAGAGGGAGCTTTACTCTGTATCTAACCCCGTGCTGTACCTGTCCTGGGAGTATTTGATGGGGACGGTGTAGAGGGAGCTTTACTCTGTATCTAACCCCATGCTGTACCTGTCCTGGGAGTGTTTGATGGGGACAGTGTAGAGGGAGCTTTACTCTGTATCTAACCCCGTGCTGTACCTGTCCTGGGAGTGTTTGATGGGGACAGTGTAGAGGGAGCTTTACTCTGTATCTAACCCCGTGCTGTACCTGTCCTGGGAGTGTTTGATGGGGACAGTGTAGAGGGAGCTTTACTCTGTATCTAACCCCGTGCTGTACCTGTCCTGGGAGTGTTTGATGGGGACAGTGTAGAGGGAGATTTACTCTGTAACTAACCCCGTGCTGTACCTGTCCTGGGAGTGTTTGATGGGGACAGTGTAGAGGGAGCTTTAGTCTGTATCTAAACCCGTGCTGTACCTGTCCTGGGAGTGTTTGATGGGGACAGTGTAGAGGGAGCTTTACTCTGTATCTAACCCCGTGCTGTACCTGTCCTGGGAGTGTATGATGGGGACAGTGTAGAGGGAGCTTTACTCTGTATCTAACCCCGTGCTGTACCTATCCTGGGAGTGTTTGATGGGGACGGTGTAGAGGGAGCTTTACTCTGTATCTAACCCCGTGCTGTACCTGTCCTGGGAGTGTTTGATGGGGACAGTGTAGAGGGAGCTTTACTCTGTATCTAACCCCGTGCTGTACCTATCCTGGGAGTGTTTGATGAGGACAGTGTAGAGGGAGCTTTTCCCTGGATCTAACCCCGTGCTGTACCTGTCCTGGGAGTGTTGGATGGGGACAGTGTAGAGGGAGCTTTACTCTGTATCTAACCCCGTGCTGTACCCGTCCTGGGAGTGTTTGATGGGGACGGTGTAGAGGGAGGGATCTTTAATCTGTATCTAACCTCGTGCTGTACCTGTCCTGGGAGTTTTAGTAGGGAACAGTGTAGAGGGAGCTTTACTCTGTATCTAACCTCGTGCTGTGTCTGTCCTGGGAGTGTTTGGTGGGGACAGTGTAGAAGGAGCTTTACACTGTATCTAACCCCGTGCTGTACCTGTCCTGGGAGTGTTTGATGGCGACGGTGTAGAGGGAGCTTTACTCTGTATCTAACCCCGTGCTGTACCTGTCCTGGGAGTGTTTGATGGGGACAGTGTAGAGGGAGCTTTACTCTGTATCTAACCCCGTGCTGTACCTATCCTGGGAGTGTTTGATGGGGACAGTGTAGAGGGAGCTTTTCCCTGGATCTAACCCCGTGCTGTACCTGTCCTGGGAGTGTTTGTTGGGCACAGTGTAGAGGGAGGGATCTTTAATCTGTATCTAACCTCGTGCTGTACCTGTCCTGGGAGTTTTGGTAGGGAACAGTGTAGAGGGAGCTTTACTCTGTATCTAACCTCGTGCTGTGTCTGTCCTGGGAGTGTTTGGTGGGGACAGTGTAGAAGGGGCTTTACTCTGTATCTATCCTCGTGCTGTACCTGTCCTGGGAGATTTGGATGGTGTCAGTGTTTAGGGAGCTTTACTCTGTATCTAACCCCAAGCTGTGTCTCCCCAGTCAGTGTTTGATGGTGGCAGTGTAGAGGGAAATTTACTCTGCAGCTTTCCCCGTGCTGTACCTGTCCTGCGATTGTTAGATGGGGACAGTGTAGAGGGAGCTTTACTCTGTATCTAACCCCATGCTGTACCTGTCCTGGGAGTGTTTGATGGGGACAGTGTAGAGGGAGATTTACTCTGTATCTAACCCCGTGCTGTACCTGTCCTGGGAGTGTTTGATGGGGACAGTGTAGAGGGAGCTTTACTCTGTACCTAACCCCTGTGCTGTACCTGTCCTGGGAGAGTTTGATGGGGACAGTGTAGAGGGAGCTTTTCTCTGTATCTAACCCCGTGCTGTACCTGTCCTGGGAGTGTTTGATGGGGACGATGTAAAGGGAGCTTTAGTCTGTATCTAACCCCGTGCTGTACCTGTCCTGGGAGTGTTTGATGGGGACAGTGTAGAGGGAGCTTTACTCTGTATCTAACCCCGTGCTGTACCTGTCCTGGGAGTGTTTCATGGGGACAGTGTAGAAGGAGTTTTATTCTGTATCTAACCCCAAGCTGTACCTTTCCTGGGAGTGTTTGATGGGGACAGTGAAGAGGGAAATTTACTCCATGTCTAACCCCGTGCTGTACCTGACCTGGGATTATTTGATGCGGACAGTGTAGAGGGAACTTTTCTCTGGATCACACCCCATGCTGTACCTGTCCTGGGAGTGTTTGATGAGGACAGTGTAGAGGGAGCTTTACTCTGTATCTAACCCCGTGCTATACCTGTCCTGGGAATATTTGATGGGGCCAGTGTAGAGGGAGCTTTACTCTGTGTCTAACCCCTTGCTGTACCTGTCCTGGGAGTGTTTGATGGGTACAATGTTGAGGGAGTTTTACTCCGAATCTAACCCCATGCTGTACCTGCTCTGGGAGTGCTTAATGGGGACAGTGCAGAGGGAGATTTACTTTGTATCTAAACAAGTACTGTACCAGACCTAGGACTGTTTGTTGGGGACCGCGTAGACCTGTATCTAAACCGGTGCTGTACCTCTCCTGGGAATGTTTGATGGGGACAATGTAGAGCGAATTTCACTCAGTATCTAACCCCGTTCTGTACCTGTACTGAGATTGTTTGATGGGGACAGTGTTGAGGTAGCTTCACATGATATTTGCTCCATGCTACACCTGTCCTGGGAGTGCTTAATGGGGACTACACTGAGTTAGGATTATCCTGAATGTAACCCCATGCTTTACCTGTCCTAGGTGTGTTAGATTGGTGCAATGTAGAAGGGGCTTTACTCTGTATCTAACCCCGTGCTGTACCTGTCCTGGGAGTGTTTGATGGGGACAGTGTAGAGGGAGCTTTACTCTGTATCTAACCACGTGCAGTTCATTTCCTGGGAGTGTTTGATGGGGACAGTGTAGAGGGAGCTTTACTCTGTATCTAACCCCGTGCTGTACCTGTCCTGGGAGTTTTGGTAGGGAACAGTGTAGAGAGGGCTTTACTCTGTATCTAACCACGTGCAGTTCATTTCCTGGGAGTGTTTGATGGGGACAGTGTAGAGGGAGCTTTACTCTGTATCTAATCCCGTGCTGTACCTGTCCTGGGAGTTTTGGTAGGGAACAGTGTAGAGAGGGCTTTACTCTGTATCTAACCTCGTGCTGTGTCTGTCCTGGGAGTGTTTGATGGGGACAGTGTAGAAGGAGCTTTACTCTTTATCTAACCCCGTGCTGTACCTGTCCTGGGAGATTTGGATGGTGTCAGTGTAGAGGGAGCTTTACTCTGTATCAAACCCCAAGCTGTGTCTGCCCAGTCAGTGTCTGATGGTGACAGTGTAGAAGGAAATTTACTCTGTAGTGTTCCCCGTGCTGTAATGTCCTGGGATTGTTAGATGGGGATAATGTAGAGGGAGCTTTACTCTGTCTCTAACCCCGTGCTGTGCCTGTCCTGGGGAATTTGGATAGTGGCAGTGAGTAGAGAGCTTTACACTGTATCTAAGCCCGTGCTGAACCTGTCGTGTGAGTGTTTGATAGGGACAGTTAAGATGGAAATTTACCTTGTATTTAACCCTGTGCTGCTTCAGTCCTGGGAGTGATTGGTGGGTACAGCGCAGAGGGAGATTTGCTCTGTGTGTTACACTGCTCTGGACCTGCCCTGAGAGTGTATGATTGGGAGAATGTAGAGGGATCTTTACACAGTAGATAACCAGGTAATGTACCTGTCCTGGGAGTGTTTAATGGGGACAGTGTAGAGGGAGCTTTATTCTGTATCTAACCCCGTGCTGTACCTGTCCTGGGAGTGTTTAATGGGGACAGTGTAGAGGGAGCTTTACTCTGAATCTAACCACATGCTGTACCTGTCCTGGGAGTGTTTGATGGAGACGGTGTAGAGGGAGCTTTACTCTGTATCTAACCCCGTGCTGTACCTGTCCTGGGAGTGTTTGATGGGGACGATGTAGAGGGAGCTTTACTCTGTATTTAACTCCGTGCTGTACCTGTCCTGGGAGTGTTTGATGGGGACAGTGTAGAGGGAGCTTTACACTGTATCTAGCACCGTGCTGTACCTGTCCTGGGAGTGTTTCGTGGGGACAGTGTAGAGGGAGTTTTATTCTGTATCTAACCCCGTGCTGTACCTGACCTGGGATTATTTGATGCAGACAGTTTAGAGGGAACTTTTCTCTGGATCACACCCAATGCTGTACCTGTCCTGGGGTTGCTTGATGGGGCCAGTGTAGAGGGAGCTTTACTCTGTGTCTAACCCCGTGCTGTACCCGTCCTGGGAGTGTGAGATGGTGACAGTGTAGAGGGAGCTTTACTCTGTATCTAACCCCGTGCTGTACCTGTCCTGGGAGTGTTTGATGGGGACAGTGCAGAGGGAGCTTTACTGTGTATCTAACCATATGCTTTACCTCTCCTGGGAGTGTTTGATGGGGGCAGTTTAACTGAGATTTACTCTGTATCAAACCCCGTGCTGCACCTGCCCTGGGAAAGTTTGACTGGGACAGTCGCTTTACTCTACATCTAACCCCGTGTTTTACTTCACCTGGGAGTGTTTGGTGGGGTACTGTAGTGGGAGCTTTACTCTGTATTTAACCTCGCACTGAACCTGTCCTGTGATTGTGTGATGCGGCAGTTCAGAGGGAGCTTTACTCTGTACCTAACCCCTGTGCTGTACCTGTCCTGGGAGTGTTTGATGGGGACAGTGTAGAGGGAGCTTTTCTCTGTATCTAACCCCATGCTGTACCTGTCCTGGGAGTGTTTGATGGGGACGGTGCAGAGGGAGCTTTACTCTGTATCTAACCCCGTGCTGTACCTGTCCTGGGAGTGTTTGATGGGGACGATGTAGAGGGAGCTTTACTCTGTATCTAACCCCGTGCTGTACCTGTCCTGGGAGTGTATGATGGGGACAGTGTAGAGGGAGCTTTACTCTGTATCTAACCCCGTGCTGTACCTGTCCTGGGAGTGTTTCATGGGGACAGTGTAGAGGGAGTTTTATTCTGTATCTAACCCCAAGCTGTACCTTTCCTGGGAGTGTTTGTTGGGGACAGTGGAGAGGGAACTTTTCTCTCTATCAAACCCCATGCTGCACCTGTCCTGGGAGTGTTTGATGGGGACAGTGAAGAGGGAAATTTACTCCATGTCTAACCCCGTGCTGTACCTGACCTGGGATTATTTGATGCGGACAGTGTAGAGGGAACTTTTCTCTGGATCACACCCCATGTTGTACCTGTCCTGGGAGTGTTTGATGGGGACAGTGTAGAGGGAGCTTTACTCTGTATCTAACCCCGTGCTATACCTGTCCTGGGAATATTTGATGGGGCCAGTGTAGAGGGAGCTTTACTCTGTGTCTAACCCCTTGCTGTACCTGTCCTGGGAGTGTTTGATGGGTGCAATGTAGAGGGAGCTTTACTCTGTATCTAACCCCATGCTGTACCTGCTCTGGGAGTGCTTAATGGGGACAGTGCAGAGGGGGATTTACTTTGTATCTAAACAAGTACTGTACCAGACCTAGGACTGTTTGTTGGGAACCGCGTAGATCTGTATCTAAACCGGTGCTGTACCTCTCCTGGGAATGTTTGATGGGGACAATGTAGAGCGAATTTCACTCTGTATCTAACCCCGTGCTGTCTCTGTCCTGGGAGTGTTTGATGGGGACAGTGCTGAGGTAGCTTCACATGATATTTACTCCATGCTGCACCTGTCCTGGGAGTGTTTAATCGGGACTACACTGAGTTAGGATTATCCTGAATGTAACCCCATGCTTTACCTGTCCTAGGTGTGTTAGATTGGGGCAATGTAGAAGGGGCTTTACTCTGAATATAACCCCGTGCTGTACCTGTCCTGGGTGCGTTTGATGGGGACAGTGTAGAGGGAGCTTTACTCTGTATCTAACCCCGTGCTGTACCTGACCTGGGAGTGTTTGACGGGGACAGTGTAGAGGGAGCTTTACTCTGTATCTAACCCCGTGCTGTACCTGTCCTGGGAGTGTTTGATGGGGACAGTGTAGAGGGAGCTTTACTCTGTATCTCACCCCGTGCTGTACCTGTCCTGGGAGTTTTTGATGTGGACAGTGTGGAGGGAGCTTATCTCTGTATCTAACGCCGTGCTGTACCTGCTCAGAGAGTGTTTGATGTGGACAGTGTAGAGTTACCTTTAATCTGCATCTAACCCCGTGCTGTGCCTGTCGTGGAAGTGTTAGGTGGAGACAAAATAGAGGAAGCTTTACTCGGCTTCTAACCCCGTTAATGAACTGAACTGGCAGTGTTTGATGGGGAAAGTGTAGAGTTAGGATTATCCTGTATGTAACCCCATGCTTTACCTGTCCTTGGAGTATTAGATTGGGGCAATGTAGAAGGGGCTTTACTCTGAATATAACCCGTGCTCTACCTGTCCTGGGAGTGTTTTTTGTGGATAGTGTAGAGGGAGCTTTACTCTGTATCTCACCCCGTGCTGTACCTGTCCTGGGAGTGTTTGATGGGGACAGTGTAGAGGGAGCTTTACTCTGTATCTAACCCCGTGCTGTACCTGTCCTGGGAGTGTTTGATGGGGACAGTGTAGAGGGAGCTTTACTCTGTATCTATCCCCGTGCTGTATCTGTCCTGGGAGTGTTTGATGGGGACAGTGCAGAGGGAGCTTTACTCTGTATCTCACCCCGTGCTGTACCTATCCTGGGAGTGTTTGATGGGGACAGTGTACAGGGAGATTTACTCTGTATCTAACCACGTGTTGTACCTGTCCTGAGAGTGTTTGATGGGGACGGTGTGGACTGAGATTTACTCTGTATCTAACCCCGTGCTGCACCTACCCTGGGAGAGTTTGACTGGGACAGTGTAGAGGTAGCTTTACTGTATATCTAACCCCGTGTTTTACTTCACCTGGGAGTGTTTGATGGAGACAGTGTAGAGGGAGCTTTACTCTGTATCTAACCCTGTGCTGTACCTGTCTTGGGAGTGTTTGATGGGGTAGTGTAGTAGGAGCTTTGCTCTGTATTTAACCTCGCACTGTACCTGTCCTGTGAGTGTGTGATGGGGCAGTTTAGAGGGAGATTTTCTCTGTATCTAACCCCGTGTTTTACCTGTCCTGGGAGTGTTTGATGGGGAGAGTGTCGAGGGAGATTTACACTGTAACTAAACCCTTTCTCTACCTGTCCTGGGAGTGTTTGATCGGGACAGTGTAAAGGGAGCTTTACTCTGTGTCTAGCCCCGTGCTGTACCTGCCCTGGGAGTGTTTGATCGGGACAGTGTAGAGGGAGCTTTACTCTGTATCTAACCCCTTGCTGTATCTGTCCTGGGAGTGTTTGAAGAGGACAGTGTAGAGGGAGCTTTACTCTGTATCTAACCCCGTGCTGTACCAGTCCTGGGAGTGTTTGATGGGAAGAGTGTAGAGGGAGCTTTACTCTGTATCTAACCCCGTGCTGTACCTGTCCTGGGAGTGTTTAATAGGGACAGTGTAGAGGGCGAGTTACTCTGTCTCTAACCCCATGCTGTGCCTGTCCTGGGGAATTTGGATAGTGGCTGTGAGTAGAGAGCTTTACACTGTATCTAAGCCCGTGCTGAACCTGTCGTGTGAGTGTTTGATAGGGACAGTTTAGATGGAAATTTACCTTGTATTTAACCCTGTGCTGCTTCAGTCCTGGGAGTGATTGGTGGGTACAGCGCAGAGGGAGATTTTCTCTGTGTGTTACCCTGTTCTGCACCTGCCCAAGGAGGGTATGATTGGGAGAATGTAGAGGGATCTTTACACAGTAGATAACCATGTACTGTACCTGTCCTGGAAGTGTTTAATGGGGACAGTGTAGAAGGAGATTGACTCTGCATCTAACCGCGTGCTGTACCTGTCCTGGGAGTGTTTGTTGGGGACAGTGTAGAGGGAGCTTTACTCTGTATCTAACCCGGTGCTGTACCTGTCCTGGGAGTGTTTGTTGGGGACAGTGTAGAGGGAACTTTACTCCGTATCTAACCCCATGCTGTACCTATGCTGGGAGTGTTTGTTGGGGACAGTGTAGCGGGAACTTTACTCCGTATCTCAGCACGGGCTATAGCTTTCCTGGGAATGTTTGAGGGGGACAGTGTAGAGGGAGCTTTACTTTATATCAAACCCCGTGTTGTACTTGCTCTGGGAATGTTTGATGGGGACAGTGTAGAGGGAGCTTATCTCTGTATCTAACCCCGTGCTGTACCTGTCCTGGGTGTGTTTGATGGGGACAGTGTAGAGGGAGCTTTACTCTGTATCTAACCCTGTGCTGTACCTGTCCTGGGAGTGTTTGATGGGGACAGTGTAGAGGGAGCTTATCTCTGCATCTAACCCCATGCTGTACCTGCCCAGAGGGTGTTTGATGTGGACAGTGTAGCGTTACCTTTAACCTGCATCTAACCCCGTGCTGTCCCTGTTGTGGAAGTGTTAGGTGGAGACAGTATAGAGGGAGCTTTACTCGGCTTCTAAACCCGATTATTAACTGAACTGGCAGTGTTTGATGGGGAAAGCGTAGAGTTAGGTTTATCCTGTATGTAACCCCAAGCTTTACCTGTCCTCAGAGTGTTAGAAAGGGGCAATGTAGAAGGTGCTTTACTCTGAATATAACCCCGTGCTGTACCTGTCCTGGGAGTGTTTGATGGGGACGGTGTAGAGGGAGATTTACTCTGTATCTAACCCCGTGCTGTACCTGTCCTGGGAGTGTTTGATGGGGACAGTGTAGAGGGAACTTTACTCTATATCTAACCCTGTGTTTTACTTCACCTGGGAGTATTTGATGGGGTAGTGTAGAGGGAGATTTTCTCTGTATCTAACCCCGTGTTTTACCTGTCCTGGGAGTGTTTGCTGGGGATTAAGTAGAGGGAGATTTACTCTGTAACTAAACCCTTTCTGTACCTGTCCTGGGAGTTTTTGATGGGGACAGTGTAGAGGGAGCTTTACTCTGTATCTAACCCCGTGCTGTACCTGCCCTGGGACTGCTTAATGGGGACAGTGTAGAGGGAGATTTACTCTGTATCTAAACCAGTACTGTACTGGACCTAGGAGTGTTTGTTGGGGACAGTGTAGAGGGAACTTTACTCTGTATCTAACCCCGTGCTGTACCTGTCCTGGGAGTGCTTGATGGGGACAGTTTAGTGGGAGCTTTACATTGTATCTTGCTCCATGCTGTACCTGTCCTGGGAGTGTTTAATAGGGACAGTGTAGAGGGCGAGTTACTCTGTCTCTAACCCCATGCTGTGCCTGTCCTGTGAAATTTGGATGGTGGCAGTGAGTAGGGAGCTTTACACTGTATCTAACCTCGTGCTGTACCTGCTCCGGGAGTGTTTGATGGGGACAGTGTAGAGGGAGCTTTACTCTGTATCTAACCCCGTGCTGTACCTGTCGTGCAAGTGTTTGATGGGGACAGTTTAGATGAAAATTTACCTTGTATCTAACCCTGTGCTGCTTCAGTCCTGGGAGTGATTGGTGGGCACAGCGCAGAGGGAGATTTTCTCTGTGTGTTACCCTGTTCTGGACCTGCCCAAGGAGGGTATGATTGGGAGAATGTAGAGGGATTTTTACACAGTAGATAACCAGGTACTGTACCTGTCCTGGAAGTGTTTCATGGGGACAGTGTAGAGGGAGCTTTACTCTGTATCTAACCCCGTGCTGTACCTGTCCTGGGAGTGTTTGATGGGGACAGTGTAGAGGGAGCTTTACTCTGTATCTAAACCCCGTGCTGTACCTGTCCTGGGAGTGTTTGATGTGGACAGTGTAGAGTTAGGTTTATCCTGTATGTAACCCCATGCTTTACCTGTCCTAGGAGTGTTAGAAAGGGGCAATGTAGAAGGGGCTTTACTCTGAATATAACCCCGTGCTGTTCCTGTCCTGGGAGTGTTTGATGGGGACAGTGTAGAGGGAGCTTTACTCTGTATCTAAACCCCGTGCTGTACCTGTCCTGGGAGTGTTTGATGTGGACAGTGTAGAGTTAGGTTTATCCTGTATGTAACCCCATGCTTTACCTGTCCTAGGAGTGTTAGAAAGGGGCAATGTAGAAGGGGCTTTACTCTGAATATAACCCCGTGCTGTTCCTGTCCTGGGAGTGTTTGATGGGGACAGTGTAGAGGGAGCTTTACTCTGTATCTAAACCCCGTGCTGTACCTGTCCTGGGAGTGTTTGATGTGGACAGTGTAGAGTTAGGTTTATCCTGTATGTAACCCCATGCTTTACCTGTCCTAGGAGTGTTAGAAAGGGGCAATGTAGAAGGGGCTTTACTCTGAATATAACCCCGTGCTGTTCCTGTCCTGGGAGTGTTTGATGGGGACAGTGAAGAGGGAGCTTTACTCTGTATCTAACCCCGTGCTGTACCTGCCCTGGGAGTGTTTAATCGGGACTACACTGAGTTAGGATTATCCTGTATGTAACCCCATGCTTTACCTGTCCTAGGTGTGTTAGATTGGGGCAATGTAGAAGGGGCTTTACTCTGAATATAACCCTGTGCTCTACCTGTCCTGGGAGTGTTTGATAGGGACAGTGTAGAGGGAGCTTTACTCTGTATCTAACCACGTGCAGTACATTTCCTGGGAGTGTTTCATGGGGACAGTGTAGCGACAGCTTTAGATTGTACCTTACCCCGTGCTGTACCTGTCCTGGGAGATTTGGATGGTGTCAGTGCTTAGGGAGCTTTACACTCTATCAAACCCCAAGCTGTGTCTGCCCTGTCAGTGTTTGATGGTGATAGTATAGAGGGAAATTTGCTCTGTATCTTTCCCCGTGCTGTACATGTCCTGGGATTGTTAGATGGGGATAATGTAGGGGGAGTTTTATTCTGTATCTAACCCCGTGCTGTACCTGTCTTGGGAGTGTTTGTTGGGGACAGTATAGAGTGGGCTTTACTCTGTATCTAACCCCATGCTGTACCTATCCTGGGAATGTTTTTTGGGGACAGTGTAGAGGGAACTTTACACCGTATCTAACCACGGGCTAGAGATGTCCTGGGAGTGTTTGTTGTGGACAGTGTAGAAGTATCTGTACACTGCATCTAACCACGTGCTGTACATGTCCTGGGAGTGTTTGATGGGAACATTGTAGAGGGAGCTTAACTCTGTATCTAACCCCATGCTGTACCTGTCCTGGGAGTGATGATGGGGACAGTGTAGAGGGAGATTTACTCTGTATCTAACCCCGTGCTGTACCTACCCTGGGAGTGTTTGACTGCGAAGGTGTAGAGGTAGCTTTACTCTGTATCTAACCCCGTGTTTTACTTCACCTGGGAGTCTTTGAAGGGGTAGTGTAGTGGGAGCTTTACTCTGTATTTATCCTCGAACTATACATGTCCTGTGTGTGTTTCATGGGGCTGAGTAGAGGGAGCATTACTCTGTACCTAACCCCGTGCTGTATCTGTTCTTCGAGTGTTTGATGGGGACAGTGTAGAGGGAGCTTATCTCTGCATCTAACCACATGCTGTACCCGCCCAAAGGGTGTTTGTTGTGGACAGTGTAGAGGGAGCTTTACTCTTTATCTAACCCCGTGCTGTACCTGTCCTGGGAGTATGAGATGGGGACAGTGTAGAGGGAGCTTTACTGTGTATCTAACCACGTGCAGTACATTTCCTGGGAGTGTTTCATGGGGACAGTGTAGAGGGAGCTTTACCCTGTATCTAACCCCGTGCTGTCCCTGTCCTGGGAGTGTTTGATGGGGACAGTGTAGAGGGAGCTTTACCCTGTATCTAACCCCGTGCTGTACCTGTCCTGGGAGTGTTTGATGGGGACAGTGAAGAGGGAGCTTTACTCTGTATCTAACCCCGTGCTGTAACTGTCCTGGGAGTGTTTGATGGGGACAGTGTAGAGGGAGCTTTACTGTGTATCTAACCCCGTGCTGTACCTGTCCTGGGAGTGTTTGATGTGGACAGTGTAGAGGGTGCTTTACTCTGCATCTAACCCTTGCTATACCTGTCGTGGAAGTGTTAGGTGGAGACAATATAAAGGGAGCTTTACTCGGCTTCTAACCCCATTTATTAACTGAACTGGCAGTGTTTGATGGGGTCAGTGTAGTGTTAGGTTTATCCTGTATGTAACCCCATGCTTTACCTGTCGTCGGAGTGTTAGAAAAGGGCAATGTAGAAGGGGCTTTACTCTGAATATAACCCCATGCTGTACCTGTCCTGGGAGTGTTTGATGGGGACAGTGTAGAGGGAGCTTTACTCTGTATCTAACCCCGTGCTACCATGTCCAGGGAGTGTTTGATGGTGACGATGTAGAGGGAGTTTTATTTTGTATCTAACCCCATGCTCTACCTGTCCTGGGAGTGTTTGATGGGGACAGTGTAGAGGGAGCTTTACTCTGTATCTAACCACGGGCTATAGATGTCCTGGGAGTGTTTGTTGTGGACAGTGTAGAAGTATCTGTACTCTGCATCTAACCCTGTGCTGTACCTGTCCTGGGAGTGTTTGATGGGGACAGTGTAGAGGGAGCTTAACTCTGTATCTAACCCCATGCTGTACCTGTCCTGGGAGTGTTTGATGGGGACAGTGCAGAGGGAGCTTTACTCTGTATCTAACCACGTACAGAACATTTCCTGGGTGTGTTTGATGGGGACAGTGTAGAGGGAGCTTTACTCTGTATCTAACCCCGTGTTTTACTTCACCTGGGAGTGTTTGATGGGGTAGTGTAGTGGGAGCTTTACTCTGTATTTATCCTCGAACTATACCTGTCCTGTGTGTGTTTCATGGGGCAGAGTAGAGGGAGCTTTACTCTGTACCTAACCCCGTGCTGTTTCTGTCCTGGGAGTGTTTGATGGGGACAGGGTAGAGGGAGCTTATCTCTGCATCTAACCCCAAACAGTCCCTGCCCAGAGAGTGTTTGTTGTGGACAGTGTAGAGGGAGCTTTATTCTTTATCTAACCCCGTGCTGTACCTGTCCTGGATGTGTTTGATGGGGACAGTGTAGAGGGAGCTTTACTCTGTATCTAACCCCGTACTGTACCTGTCCTGGGGGTGTTTGATGGGGACGGTGTAGAGGGAGATTTACTCTGTATCTAACCCCGTGCTGTACCTGTCCTGGGTGTGTTTGATGGGGACAGTGTAGAGGGAGCTTTACTCTGTATCAAACCCCGTGCTGTACCTGTCCTGGGAGTGTTTGATGTGGACAGTGTAGAGGTATCTTTACTCTGCATCTAACCTTTGCTGTACCTGTTGTGGAAGTGTTAGGTGGAGACAATATAGAGGGAGCTTTACTCGGCTTCTAACCCCGTTTATTAACTGAACTGGCAGTGTTTGATGGGGACAGTGTAGTGTTAGGTTTATCCTGCATGTAACCCCATGCTTTACCTGTCGTCGGAGTGTTAGAAAGGGGCAATGTAGAAGGGGTTTTACTCTGAATATAACCCCGTGCTGTACCTGTCCTGGGAGTGTTTGATGGGAACAGTGTAGAGGGAGCTTTACTCCTTATCTAACCCCGTGCTGTACCTGCCCTGGGAGTGTTTATTGGGGACAGTGTTGAAGGAGATTTACTCTGTATCTAACCTTGTGCTGTACCTGTCCTGGGAGATGTGGATGGTGTCAGTGTTTAGGGAGCTTTACACTGTATCAAACCCCAAGCTGTGTCTGCCCTGTCAGTGTTTGATGGTGATAGTGTAGAGGGAAATTTACTCTGTATCTTTCCCCGTGCTGTACATGTCCTGGGATTGTTAGATGGGAATAATGTAGGGGGAGCTTTACTCTGTATCTATCCCCGTGCTGTACCTGTCCTGGGAGTGTTTGATGGGGACAGTGTAGAGGGAGATTATCTCTGCTTCTGACCCTTGCTCTACCTGTCGTGGAAGTGCTTGCTGGAGACAATATAGAGGGAGCTTTACTCGGCTTCTAACCCCGTTTATTAACTGAACTGGCAGTGTTTGAAGGGGACAGTGTAGTGTTAGGTTTATCCGGTATGTAACCCCATGCTTTACCTGGCCTAGGACTGTTAGAAATGGGCAATGTAGGAGGGGCTTTACTCTGAATATAACCCCGTACTGTACCTGTCTTGGGATTATTTGTTGGGGACATTGTAGAGTGGGATTTACTCTGTATCTATCCCCGTGCTGTACCTGTCCTGGGAGTGTTTGCTGGGGACAGTGTAGAGGGAGCTTTACTCTGTATCTAACCTAGTGCTGTAACTGCCCTGGGAGTGTTTAATCGGGACTACACTGAGTTAGGATTATCCTGTATGTAACCCATGCTTTACCAGTCCTTGGTGTGTTAGATTGGGGCAATGTAGAAGGGGCTTTACTCTGAATATAACCCAGTGCTGTACCTGTCCTCGGAGTGTTTCATGGGGACAGTGTAGAGGGAGATTTACTCTGTATCTAACCCTGTGCTGTACCTGTCCTGGGAGTGTTTGATGGTGACGATGTAGAGGGAGTGTTATTTTGTATCTAACCCCGTGCTGTACCTGTCCTGGGAGTGTTTAATCGGGACTGTGTAGAGGGATATTTACTCTGTATCTAACCACATGCTATACCTGTGCTGGGATTGTTTGATGGGGACAGTGGAGAGGAAACTTTTCTCTCAATCAATACCATGCTTTATCTTTCCTGGGAGTGTTTGATGGGGACAGGGTAGAGGTAACTTTACTCTGTATCTAACCCCGTGCTGTACCTGTCCTGGGAGTGTTTGATGGGGACACTGTAGAGGGAGATTTAGTCTGTATCTAACCCTGTACTGTACCTGTCCTGGGGGTGTTTGATGGGGACAGTGTAGAGGTAGCTTTACTATGTATCTGACCCCGTGCTATACCTGTCCTGGGAGTTTTGGATGTTGACAGTGTAGAGGGAGCTTTATTCTGTATCTAACCCCGTGCTTTTCCTGTCCTGGGAGTGTTTGATGGGGACAGTGAAGAGGGAGATTTACTCTGTGTCTAGCCCCATGCTGTACCTATCCTTGGAGTGTTTGATGGGGACAGTGTAGAGGGAGCTTTACACTGTATCTAACCCCGTGCTTTACCTGTCCTGGGAGTGTTTGATGGGGACAGTGTAGATGGAGCTTTACTCTGTATCTAGCCCCAGGCTGTCCCTGTCCTTGGAGTGTTTGATGGGGACAGTGTAGAGGGAGCTTTACTCTGTTTCTTTCCCCATGCTCTACATGTTCTGGGATTTTTAGATTGCGATAATGTAGAGGGAGCTTTACTCTGTATCTAACGCTGTGCTGTACCTGTCCTGGGTGTTTTTAACGGGGACAGTGTAGAGCGAGCTATACTCTGTATCTAACCCCGTGCTGTACCTGTCCTGGGAGTGTTTGTTGGGGACTGGGTAGATGGAGCTTTACTCAGTATCTAACCCCGTGCTGTACCTGCCCTGGCAGTGATTGATGGGGACAGTGTCGAGGGAGCTTTACTCTGTTTCTAACCCCGTGCTGTACCTGTCCTGGGAGTGTTTGATGTGGACAGTGTAGAGGTATCTTTACTCTGCATCTAACCTTTGCTGTACCTGTTGTGGAAGTGTTAGGTGGAGACAATATAGAGGGAGCTTTACTCGGCTTCTAACCCCGTTTATTAACTGAACTGGCAGTGTTTGATGGGGACAGTGTAGTGTTAGGTTTATCCTGCATGTAACCCCATGCTTTACCTGTCGTCGGAGTGTTAGAAAGGGGCAATGTAGAAGGGGTTTTACTCTGAATATAACCCCGTGCTGTACCTGTCCTGGGAGTGTTTGAAGGGGACAGTGTAGAGGGAGCTTTACTCTGTATCTAACCCCGTGCTGCACCTGTCCTGGGAGTGTTTGATGGGAACAGTGTAGAGGGAGCTTTACTCCTTATCTAACCCCGTGCTGTACCTGCCCTGGGAGTGTTTATTGGGGACAGTGTTGAAGGAGATTTACTCTGTATCTAACCTTGTGCTGTACCTGTCCTGGGAGATGTGGATGGTGTCAGTGTTTAGGGAGCTTTACACTGTATCAAACCCCAAGCTGTGTCTGCCCTGTCAGTGTTTGATGGTGATAGTGTAGAGGGAAATTTACTCTGTATCTTTCCCCGTGCTGTACATGTCCTGGGATTGTTAGATGGGAATAATGTAGGGGGAGCTTTACTCTGTATCTATCCCCGTGCTGTACCTGTCCTGGGAGTGTTTGATGGGGACAGTGTAGAGGGAGATTATCTCTGCTTCTGACCCTTGCTCTACCTGTCGTGGAAGTGCTTGCTGGAGACAATATAGAGGGAGCTTTACTCGGCTTCTAACCCCGTTTATTAACTGAACTGGCAGTGTTTGAAGGGGACAGTGTAGTGTTAGGTTTATCCGGTATGTAACCCCATGCTTTACCTGGCCTAGGACTGTTAGAAATGGGCAATGTAGGAGGGGCTTTACTCTGAATATAACCCCGTACTGTACCTGTCTTGGGATTATTTGTTGGGGACATTGTTGAGTGGGCTTTACTCTGTATCTATCCCCGTGCTGTACCTGTCCTGGGAGTGTTTGCTGGGGACAGTGTAGAGGGAGCTTTACTCTGTATCTAACCTGGTGCTGTAACTGCCCTGGGAGTGTTTAATCGGGACTACACTGAGTTAGGATTATCCTGTATGTAACCCCATGCTTTACCAGTCCTAGGTGTGTTAGATTGGGGCAATGTAGAAGGGGCTTTACTCTGAATATAACCCAGTGCTGTACCTGTCCTCGGAGTGTTTCATGGGGACAGTGTAGAGGGAGCTTTACTCTGTATCTAACCCTGTGCTCTACCTGTCCTGGGAGTGTTTGATGGTGACGATGTAGAGGGAGTGTTATTTTGTATCTAACCCCGTGCTGTACCTGTCCTGAGAGTGTTTAATCGGGACTGTGTAGAGGGATATTTACTCTGTATCTAACCACATGCTATACCTGTGCTGGGATTGTTTGATGGGGACAGTGGAGAGGAAACTTTTCTCTCAATCAATACCATGCTTTATCTTTCCTGGGAGTGTTTGATGGGGACAGGGTAGAGGTAACTTTACTCTGTATCTAACCCCGTGCTGTACCTGTCCTGGGAGTGTTTGATGGGGACACTGTAGAGGGAGATTTAGTCTGTATCTAACCCTGTACTGTACCTGTCCTGGGGGTGTTTGATGGGGACAGTGTAGAAGTAGCTTTACTATGTATCTGACCCCGTGCTATACCTGTCCTGGGAGTTTTGGATGTTGACAGTGTAGAGGGAGCTTTATTCTGTATCTAACCCCGTGCTTTTCCTGTCCTGGGAGTGTTTGATGGGGACAGTGAAGAGGGAGATTTACTCTGTGTCTAGCCCCATGCTGTACCTATCCTTGGAGTGTTTGATGGGGACAGTGTAGAGGGAGCTTTACTCTGTATCTAACCCCGTGCTTTACCTGTCCTGGGAGTGTTTGATGGGGACAGTGTAGGCGGAGCTTTACTCTGTATCTAGCCCCAGGCTGTCCCTGTCCTTGGAGTGTTTGATGGGGACAGTGTAGAGGGAGCTTTACTCTGTTTCTTTCCCCATGCTCTACATGTTCTGGGATTTTTAGATTGCGATAATGTAGAGGGAGCTTTACTCTGTATCTAACGCTGTGCTGTACCTGTCCTGGGTGTTTTTAATGGGGACAGTGTAGAGCGAGCTATACTCTGTATCTAGCCCTGTGCTGTACCTGTCCTGGGAGTGTATGTTGGGGACTGGGTAGATGGAGCTTTACTCAGTATCTAACCCCGTGCTGTACCTGCCCTGGCAGTGATTGATGGGGACAGTGTCGAGGGAGCTTTACTCTGTTTCTAACCCCGTGTTGTACCTGTCCTGCTAGTGTTTGATGGGGACAGTGTAGAGGGAGCTTTACTCTGTATCTAACCCCGTGCATTACCGGTCCTGGGAGAGTTTGATGTGGACAGTGTAGAGGGAGCTTTACACTGAATCTAACCATGTGCTCTACCTGTCCTGGGAGTGTTTGATGGGGACAGTGTAGAGGGAGCTTTATTCTGTATCAAACCCCGTGCTGTAACTGTCCTGGGAACGCTTGATGGGGACAGTGTAGAGGGATATTTACTCTGTATCTAACCCTGTGCTGTTCCTGTCCTGGGAGTGTTTGATGTGGACAGTGTAGAGGGAGCTTTACTCTGTATCTAACCCTGTGCTATACCTGTACTGGGATTGATTGATGGGGACAGTAGAGAGGAAACTTTTCTCTCAATCAATCCCATGCTTTATCTGTCCTGAGAGTGTTTGATGGGGACAGTGTAGAGGGAGCTTTACTCTGTATCTAACCCCGTGCTGTACCTGTCCTGGGAGTGTTTGATGGGGACTGTGTAGAGGTAGCTTTACTATGTATCTAACCCCGTGCTCTCCCTCCTGGGAGTTTTGGATGTTGACAGTGTAGAGGGAGCTTTACTCTGAATCTAACCCTGTGCTGTACCTGTCCTTGGAGTGTATCATGTGGACAGTGAAGAGGCAGATTTACTCTGTATCTAGCCCCATGCTGTACCTGTACTTGGAGTGTTTGATGGGGACAGTGTAGAGGGAGCTTTACTCTGTATCAAACCCCGTGCTGTACCTGCCTAGGGAGTGTTTGATGGGCACAGTGAAGAGGGAGCTTTACTCTGTATCTAACCCGGTGCTGTACCTGTCCTGGGAGTATTTGATGGGGGCAGTTTAGATGGAGTTTACTCTGTATCTAACCCCGTGCTGTACCTGTCCTGGGAGTGTTTGATGGGGACAGTGTAGAGGGAGTTTTACTCTCTATCAAACCCCGTGCTTTACCTGTTCTGGGAGTGTTTGCTGGGAACAGTGTAGAGGGAGCTGTACTCTGTATCTCGCCCCATGCTGTACCTGTCCTTGGAGTGTTTGATGGGGACAGTGTAGAGGGTGCTTTACTCTGTATCTTTCCCTGTGCTCTACATGTTCTGGGATTGTTAGATGGGGATAATGTAGAGGGAGCTTTACTCTGTATTTAACACTGTGCTTTACCTGTCCTGGGTGTTTTTAATGGGGAAAGTGTAGAGCGAGCTATACTCTGTATCTAACCCTGTGCTGCACCTGTCCTGGGAGTGTTTGTTGGGGACTGTGTGGATGGAGCTTTACTCTGTATCTATCCCCATGCTGTACCTGTCCTGGGAGTGTTGGATGGGGACAGTGTAGAGGGAGCTTTACTCTGTATCTAATCCCGTGCTGTACCTGTCCTGGGAGTGTTTGCTGGGGACAGTGTAGAGGGAGGTTTACTCTGTATCTAACCCAGGCTCCACCTGTCCTGGGAGTGTTGGATGGGGACAGTATAGAGGCAGCTTTACTCTGTATCAAACCCCATGCTGTACCTGTCCTGGGAGTGTTGGATGGGGACAGTGTAGAGGGAGCTCTACTCTGTATCTAATACCGTGCTGTACCTGTCCTGGGAGTGTTTGCTGGGGACAGTGTAGAGGGAGGTTTACTCTGTATCTAACCCAGGCTCCACCTGTCCTTGGAGTGTTTGATGGGGACAGTGTAGAGGGAGCTTTAATCTGTATCTTTCCCTGTGCTCTACATGTTCTGGGTTTGTTAGATGGGGATAATGTAGATGGAGCTTTAGTCAGTATCTAACGCTGTGCTGTACATGTCCTGGTTGTTTTTAATGGGGACAGTGTAGAGCGAGCTATACTCTGTATCTAACCCTGTGCTGTACCTGTCCTGGGAGTGTTTGTTGGGGACTGTGTAGATGGAGCTTTACTCTGTATCTAACCCCGTGCTGTCCCTGCTCTGGGAGTGATTGATGGGGACAGTGTAGAGGGAGCTTTATTCTGTATCTAACCCCATGCTGTACCTGTCCTGGGAGTGTTTGATGAGGTTAGTGTAGAGGGAGCTTTACTCTGTGTCTAACCCCGTGCTGTACCTGTCCTAGGAATGTTTGATGGGGACAGTGTGGAGGAGGTTTTACACTGTATCTAACCCCATGCTGTACCTGTCCTGGGAGTGTTTGATGGGGACAGTGTAGACGGAGCTTTACTCTGTATCTAGCCCCAGGCTGTCCCTGTCCTTGGAGTGTTTGATGGAGACAGTGTAGAGGGAGCTTTACTCTGTTTCTTTCCCCGTGCTCTACATGTTCTGGGATTTTTAGATTGCGATAATGTAGAGGGAGCTTTACTCTGTATCTAACGCCGTGCTTTACCTGTCCTGGGTGTTTTTAATGGGGACAGTGTAGAGCGAGCTTTACTCTGTATCTAGCCCCGTGCTGTTCCTGTCCTGGGAGTGTTTGATGTGGACAGTGTAGAGGGAGCTTTACTCTGTATCTAACCCCGTGCTGTACCTGTCCTGGGAGTGTTTGTTGGGGACAGTGTAGAGGGAGTTTTACTCTGTATCTAACCCCCTGCTGTACCTGCTCTGGGAGTGATTGATGGGGACAGTGTCGAGGGAGCTTTATTCTGTATCTAACCCCGTGCTCTACCGGTCCTGGGAGAGTTTGATGGGGACAGTGTAGATGGAGCTTTACTCTGTGTCTAACCCCGTCCTGTACCTGTCCTAGGAGTGTTTGATGGGGACAGTGTAGAGGGAGCTTTACTCTGTATCTAACCCCGTCCTGTACCTGTCCTAGGAGTGTTTGATGGGGACATTGTAGAGGGATATTTACTCTGTATATAACCCCATGCTATACTTGTACTGGGATTGTTTGATGGGGACAGTAGAGAGGAAACTTTTCTCTCAATCAATCCCATGCTTTATCTGTCCTGAGAGTGTTTGATGGGGACAGTGTAGAGGGAGCTTTACTCTGTATCTAACCCCGTGCTGTACCTGTCCTGGGAGTGTTTGATGGGGACAGTGTAGAGGGAGATTTAGTCTGTGACTAACCCCGTTCTGTACCTGTCCTGGGAGTGTTTGATGGGGACTGTGTAGAGCTAGCTTTACTATGTATCTAACCCCGTTCTCTCCCTCCTGGGAGTTTTGGATGTTGACAGTGTAGAGGGAGCTTTACTCTGTATCAAACCCCGTGCTGTACCTGTCCTGGGAGTGTTTGATGGGCACAGTGAAGAGGGAGCTTTACTCTGTATCTAACCCCGTGCTGTACCTGTCCTGGGAGTATTTGATGGGGGCAGTTTAGATGGAGTTTACTCTGTATCTAACCCCGTGCTGTACCTGTCCTGGGAGTGTTTGATGGGGACAGTGTAGAGGGAGCTTTACTCTCTATCGAACCCCGTTCTGTACCTGTTCTGGGAGTGTTTGCTGGGAACAGTGTAGAGGGAGCTGTACTCTGTATCTAGCCCCATGCTTTACCTGTCCTTGGAGTGTTTGATGGGGACAGTGTAGAGGGTGCTTTACTCTGTATCTTTCCCTGTGCTCTACATGTTCTGGGTTTGTTAGATGGGGATAATGTAGAGGGAGCTTTACTCTGTATCTAACGCAGTGCTGTACCTGTCCTGGTTGTTTTTAATGGGGACAGTGTAGAGCGAGCTATACTCTGTATCTAGCCCTGTGCTGTACCTGTCCTGGGAGTGTTTGTTGGAGACTGGGTAGATGGAGCTTTACTCAGTATCTAACCCCGTGCTGTACCTGCTCTGGCAGTGATTGATGGGGACAGTGTCGAGGGAGCTTTACTCTGTATCTAACCCCGTGTTGTACCTGTCCTGCTAGTGTTTGATGGGGACAGTGTAGAGGGAGCTTTACTCTGTATCTAACCCCGTGCTTTACCGGTCCTGGGAGAGTTTGATGGGGACAGTGTAGAGGGACCTTTTCTCTGTATCTAACCCCATCGTTTACCTGCCGTGCGAGTGATTGATGTGGACAGTGTAGAGGGAGCTTTACACTGTATCTAACCATGTGCTGTACCTGTCCTGGGAGTGTTTGATGGGCACAGTGTAGAGGGAGCTTTACTCTGTATCTAACCCCGTGCTGTACCTGTCCTGGGAGTGTTTGATGGGGACAGTGTAGAGGGAGCTTCATTCTGTATCAAACCCCGTGCTGTAACTGTCCTGGGAGTCTTTGATGGGAACAGTGTAGAGGGAGCGTTACTCTGTATCTAACCCCGTGCTGTACCTGTCCTTGGAGTGTTTGATGGGGACAGTGTAGAGGGAGCTTTACTCTTTATCTAAACCCGTGCTGTACCTGCTCTGGGAGTGTTTAATCGGGACTACACTGAGTTAGGATTATCCTGTATGTAACCCCATGCTTTATCTTTCCTAGGTGTGTTAAATTGCGGCAATGTAGAAGGGGCTTTACTCTGTATCTAACCACGTGCAGTACATTTCCTGGGAGTGGTTCATGGGGACAGTGTAGCGGCAGCTTTAGATTGTACCTTACCCCGTGCTGTACCTGTCCTGGGAGATTTGGATGGTGTCAGTGTTTAGGGAGCATTACACTGTATCAAACCCCAAGCTGTGTCTGCCCTGTCAGTGTTTGATGGTGATAGTGTAGAGGGAAATTTGCTCTGTATCTTTCCCCTTGCTGTACATGTCCTGGGATTGTTAGATCCGTTTAATGTAGGAGGAGCTTTACTCTGTATCTAACCCCGTGCTGTACCTGTCCTGGGAGTGTTTGATGTGGACAGTGTAGAGGGAGCTTTACTCTGTATCTAACCCCGTGCTGTACCTGTCCTGGGAGTGTTTGATGGGGACAGTGTAGAGGGAGTTTTACTCTGTATCTAACCCCGTGCTGTACCTGCTCTGGGAGTGATTGATGGGGACAGTGTCGAGGGAGCTTTATTCTGTATCTAACCCGGTGCTGTACCTGTCCTGGGAGAGTTTGATGGGGATAGTGTAGAGGGAGCTTTACTCTGTGTCTAACCCCGTCCTGTACCTGTCCTAGGAGTGTTTGATGGGGACAGTGTGGAGGAGGTTTTACATTGTATCTAACCCCGTGCTGTACCTGTCCTGGGAGTGTTTGATGGGGACAGTGTAGAGGGATATTTACTCTGTATCGAACCCTGTGCTGTTCCTGTCCTGGGAGTGTTTGATGTGGACAGTGTAGAGGGAGCTTTATTCTGTATCAAACCCCGTGCTGTAACTGTCCTGGGAACGCTTGATGGGGACAGTGTAGAGGGAGCTTTACTCTGTATCTAACCCCGTGCTGTACCTGTCCTTGGAGTGTTTGATGGGGACAGTGTAGAGGGAGCTTTACTCTTTATCTAACCCCGTGCTGTACCTGCTCTGGGAGTGTTTAATCGGGACTACACTGAGTTAGGATTATCCTGTATGTAACCCCATGCTTTACCTGTCCTAGGTGTGTTAAATTGCGGCAATGTAGAAGGGGCTTTACTCTGTATCTAACCACGTGCAGTACATTTCCTGGAAGTGGTTCATGGGGACAGTGTAGCGACAGCTTTAGATTGTTACTTACCCCGCGCTGTACCTGTCCTGGGAGATTTGGATGGTGTCAGTGTTTAGGGAGCATTACACTGTATCAAACCCCAAGCTGTGTCTGCCCTGTCAGTGTTTGATGGTGATAGTGTAGAGGGAAATTTGCTCTGTATCTTTCCCCTTGCTGTACCTGTCCTTGGAGTGTTTGATGGGGACAGTGTAGAGGGAGCTTTACTCTGTATCAAACCCCGTGCTGTACCTGTCCAGGGAGTGTTTGATGGCCACAGTGAAGAGGGAGCTTTACTCTGTATCTAACCCCGTGCTGTACCTGTCCTGGGAGTATTTGATGGGGGCAGTTTAGATGGAGTTTACTCTGTATCGAACCCCGTGCTGTACCTGTCCTGGGAGTGTTTGATGGGGACAGTGTAGAGTGAGCTTTACTCTCTATCAAACCCCGTGCTTTACCTGTTCTGGGAGTGTTTGCTGGGAACATTGTAGAGGGAGCTGTACTCTGTATCTAGCCCCATGCTGTACCTGTCCTTGGAGTGCTTGATGGGGACAGTGTAGAGGGTGCTTTACTCTGTATCTTTCCCTGTGCTCTACATGTTCTGGGATTGTTAGATGGGGATAATGTAGAGGGAGCTTTACTCTGTATTTAACGCTGTGCTTTACCTGTCCTGGGTGTTTTTAATGGGGAAAGTGTAGAGCGAGCTATACTCTGTATCTAACCCTGTGCTGTACCTGTCCTGGGAGTGTATGTTGGGGACTGTGTAGATGGAGCTTTACTCTGTATCTATCCCCATGCTGTACCTGTCCTGGGAGTGTTGGATGGGGACAGTGTAGAGGGAGCTTTACTCTGTATCTAATCCCGTGCTGTACCTGTCCTGGGAGTGTTTGCTGGGGACAGTGTAGAGGGAGGTTTACTCTGTATCTAACCCAGGCTCCACCTGTCCTGGGAGTGTTGGATGGGGACAGTGTAGAGGCAGCTTTACTCTGTATCTAACCCCATGCTGTATCTGTCCTGGGAGTGTTGGATGGGGACAGTGTAGAGGGAGCTTTACTCTGTATCTAATACCGTGCTGTACCTGTCCTAGGAGTGTTTGCTGGGGACAGTGTAGAGGGAGGTTTACTCTGTATCTAACCCAGGCTCCACCTGTCCTTGGAGTGTTTGATGGGGACAGTGTAGAGGGAGCTTTAATCTGTATCTTTCGCCGGGCTCTACTTATTCTGGGATTGTTAGATGGGGATAATGTAGAGGGAGCTTTAGTCAGTATCTAACGCTGTGCTGTACCTGTCCTGGTTGTTTTTAATGGGGACAGTGTAGAGCGAGCTATACTTTGTATCTAGCCCTGTGCTGTACCTGTCCTGGGAGTGTTTGTTGGGGACTGGGTAGATGGAGCTTTACTCAGTATCTAACCCCGTGCTGTACCTGCTCTGGCAGTGATTGATGGGGACAGTGTCGAGGGAGCTTGACTCTGCATCTAACCCCGTGTTGTACCTGTCCTGCTAGTGTTTGATGGGGACAGTGTAGAGGGAGCTTTACTCTGTATCTAACCCCGTGCTTTACCGGTCCTGGGAGAGTTTGATGGGGACAGTGTAGAGGGACCTTTTCTCTGTATCTAACCCCATCGTTTACCTGCCCTGCGAGTGATTGATGTGGAAAGTGTAGAGGGAGCTTTACACTGTATCTAACCATGTGCTGTACCTGTCCTGGGAGTGTTTGATGGGCACAGTGTAGAGGGAGCTTTACTCTGTATCTAACCCCGTGCTGTACCTGTCCTGGGAGTGTTTGATGGGGACAGTGTAGAGGGAGCTTTATTCTGTATCGAACCCCGTGCTGTAACTGTCCTGGGAACGCTTGATGGGGACAGTGTAGAGGGAGCTTTACTCTGCATCTAACCCCGTGCTGTACCTGCTCTGGGAGTGTTTAATCGGGACTACATTGAGTTTGGATTATCCTGTATGTAACCCCATGCTTTACCTGTCCTAGGTCTGTTAAATTGCGGCAATGTAGAAGGGGATTTACTCTGTATCTAACCACGTGCAGTACATTTCCTGGGAGTGGTTCATGGGGACAGTGTAGCGACAGCTTTAGATTGTAACTTACCCAGTGCTGTACCTGTCCTGGGAGATTTGGATGGTGTCAGTGTTTAGGGAGCATTACACTGTATCAAATCCCAAGCTGTGTCTGCCCTGTCAGTGTTTGATGGTGATAGTGTAGAGGGAAATTTGCTCTGTATCTTTCCCCGTGCTGTACATGTCCTGGGATTGTTAGATCCGTTTAATGTAGGAGGAGCTTTACTCTGTATTTAGCCCCGTACTGTACCTGTCCTGGGAGTGTTTGATGTGGACAGTGTAGAGGGAGCTTTACTCTGTATCTAACCCCGTGCTGTACCTGTACTGGGATTGTTTCATGTGCACAGTAGAGTGGAAACTTTTCTCTCAATCAATCCCATGCTTTATCTGTCCTGGGAGTGTTTGATGGGGACAGTGTAGAGGGAGATTTAGTCTGTATCTAACCCCGTACTGTACCTGTCCTGGGAGTGTTTGATGGGGACATTGTAGAGGGATACTTACTCAGTATCTAACCCCATGCTATACCTGTACTGGGATTGTTTGATGGGGACAGTAGAGAGGAAACTTTTCTCTCAATCAATCCCATGCTTTATCTGTCCTGAGAGTGTTTGATGGGGACAGTGTAGATGGAGCTTTACTCTGTATCTAACCCCGTGCTGTACCTGTCCTGGGAGAGTTTGATGGGGACAGTGTAGAGGGAGATTTAGTCTGTGACTAACCCCGTTCTGTACCTGTCCTGGGAGTGTTTGATGGGGACTGTGTAGAGGTAGCTTTACTATGTATCTAACCCCGTGCTCTCCCTCCTGGGAGTTTTGGATGTTGACAGTGTAGAGGGAGCTTTACTCTGTATCTAACCCCGTGCTGTACCTGTCCTTGGAGTGTTTCATGTGGACAGTGAAGAGGCAGATTTACTCTGTATCTAGCCCCATGCTGTACCTGTCCTTGGAGTGTTTGATGGGGACAGTGTAGAGGGAGCTTTACTCTGTATCAAACCCCGTGCTGTACCTGTCCAGGAAGTGTTTGATGGGCACAGTGAAGAGGGAGCTTTACTCTGTATCTAACCCCGTGCTGTACCTGTCCTGGGAGTATTTGATGGGGGCAATTTAGATGGAGTTTACTCTGTATCTAACCCCGTTCTGTACCTGTCCTGGGAGTGTTTGATGGGGACAGTGTAGAGGGAGCTTTACTCTCTATCAAACCCCGTGATGTACCTGTTCTGTGAGTGTTTGCTGGGGACAGTGCAGAGGGAGCTGTACTCTGTATCTAGCCCCATGCTGTACCTGTCCTTGGAGTGTTTGATGGGGACAGTGAAGAGGGAGCTTTACTCTGTATCTTTCCCTGTGCTCTACATGTTCTGGGTGCTTTTAATGGGGACAGTGTAGAGCGAGCTATACTCTGTATCTAACCCTGTGCTGTACCTGTCCTGGGAGTGTTTGTTGGGGACTGTGTAGATGGAGCTTTACTCTGTATCTAACCCCGTGCTGTACCTGTCCTGGGCGTGTTTGATGGGGACAGTGTAGAGGGAGCTTTACTCTGTATCGAACCACATGCTGTACCTGTCCTGGGAGATTTGGATGTTGACAGTGTAGAGGCAGCTTTACTCTGTATCTAACCCCGTACTGTTCCTGTCTTGGGAGTGTTTGATGTTGACAGTGTAGAGCGAGCTTTACTCTGTATCTAACCCCGTGCTGTACCTGTCCTGGGAATGTTTGATGGGGACAGTGTAGAGGGAGCTTTACTCTGTATCTAACCCCGTGTGGTCCCTGTCCTGCTAGTGTTTGATCGGGACGGTGTAGAGGGAGCTTTACTCTGTATCTAACCCCGTGCTGTACCGGTCCTGGGAGTGTTTGATGGGGACAGTGTAGAGGGACCTTTTCTCTGTATCTAACCCCATCATTTACCTGCCCTGCGAGTGTTTGATGTGGACAGTGTAGAGGGAGCTTTACACTGTATCTAACCCTGTGCTGTACCTGTTTTGGTAGTGTTTGATGGGCACAGTGTAGAGGGAGCTTTACTCTCTATCTAACCCCATGCTGTTCCTGTTCTGGGAGTGTTTGATGGGGACAGTGTGGAGGGAGCTTTTCACTGTATCTAACCCCGTGCTGTACCTGTCCTGGGAGTGTTTGATGGGGACAGTGTAGAGGGAGCTTTTCACTGTATCTAACCCCGTGCTGTACCAGGTCTGGGAGTGATTGATGGGGACAGAGTCGAGGGAGCTTTATTCTGTATCTAACCCCGTGCTCTACCTGTCCTGGGAGAGTTTGATGAGGTCAGTGTAGAGGGAGCTTTACTCTGTGTCTAACCCCTTGCTGTACCTGTCCTAGGAGTGTTTGATGGGGACAGTGTGGAGGAGGTTTTACACTGTATCTAACCCCGTGCTGTACCTGTCCTGGGAGTATTTGATGGGGACACTGTAGAGGGATATTTACTCTGTATCTAACCCTGTGCTGTACCTATCCTGGGAGTGTTTCATGTGGATAGTGTAGAGGGAGCTTTACTCTGTATCTAACCCCGTGCTATTCCTGTACTAGGATTGTTTGATGGGGACAGTAGAGAGGAAACTTTTCTCTCAATCAATCCCATGCTTTATCTGTCCTGGGAGTGTTTGATGGGAACAGCGTACAGGTAGCTTTACTCTGTATCTAACCCCGTGCTGTACCTGTCCTGGGAGTGTTTGATGGGGACAGTGTAGAGGGACCTTTACTCTGTATCGAACCACATGCTGTACCTGTCCTGGGAGTTTTGGATGTTGATAGTGTAGAGGCAGCTTTACCCTGTATCTAACCCCGAGCTGTACCTGTCCTGGGAGTGTTTGATGTTGACAGTGTAGAGCGAGCTTTACTCTGTATCTAACCCCGTGCTGTACCTGTCCTGGGAATGTTTGATGGGGACAGTGTAGTGGGAGCTTTACTCTGTATCTAACCACGTGTGGTACCTGTCCTGCTAGTGTTTGATGGGGACAGTGTAGAGGGAGCTTTACTCTGTATCTAACCCCGTGCTGTACCGGTCCTGGGAGAGTTTGATGTGGACAGTGTAGAGGGAGCTTTACACTGTATCTAACCCTGTGCTGTGCCTGTTTTGGTAGTGTTTGATGGGCACAGTGTAGAGGTAGCTTTACTCGGTATCTAACCCCGTGCTGTTCCTGCTCTGGGAGTGATTGATGGGGACAGTGTAGAGGGAGCTTTATTCTGTATCTAACCCCGTGCTCTACCTGTCCTGGGAGAGTTTGATGGGGACAGTGTAGAGGGAGCTTTACTCTGTGTCTAACCCCGTGCTGTACCTGTCCTAGGAGTGTTTGATGGGGACAGTGTGGAGGAGGTTTTACACTGTATCTAACCCCGTGCTGTACCTGTCCTGGGAGTGTTTGATGGGGACAGTGTAGAGGGATATTTACTCTGTATCTAACCCTGTGCTGTACCTATCCCGGGTGTTTTTAATGGGGACATTGTAGAGCGAGCTATACTCTGTATCTAACCCTGTGCTGTACCTGTCCTCTGAGCGTTTGTTGGGGACTGTGTAGATGGAGCTTTACTCTGTATCTAACCCCGTGCTGTACCTGCTCTAGGAGTGATTGGTGGGGACAGTGTAGAAAGAGCTTTACTCTGTGTCTAACCCCGTCCTGTACCTGTCCTAGGAGTGTTTGATGGGGACAGTGTGGAGGAGGTTTTACACCTTATCTAACCCCGTGCTGTACCTGTCCTGGTAGTGTTTGATGGGGACAGTGTAGAGGGATATTTATCTGTATCTAACCCTGTGCTGTTCCTGTCTTGGGAGTGTTTGATGTGGACAGTGTAGAGGGAGCTTTACTCTGTATCTAACCCCATGCTATACCTGTACTGGGATTGTTTGATGGGGACAGTAGAGAGGAAAATTTTCTCTCAATCAATCCCATGCTTTATCTGTCCTGCGAGTGTTTGATGGGGACAGTGTAGAGGGAGCTTTACTCTGTATCTAACCCCGTGCTGTACCTGTCCTGCGAGTGTTTGATGGGGACAGTGTAGAGGTACCTTTACTCTTTATCTAACCCCGTGCTGTACCTGTCCTGGGAGTGTTTGATGGGGACAGTGTAGAGGGAGCTTTATTCTGTATCAAACCCCGTGCTGTAACTGTCCTGGGAACGCTTGATGGGGACAGTGTAGAGGGAGCTTTACTCTGTATCTAACCCCGTGCTGTACCTGTCCTTGGAGTGGTTGATGGGGACAGTGTAGAGGGAGCTTTACTCTTTATCTAACCCCGTGCTGTACCTGCTCTGGGAGTGTTTAATCGGGACTACACTGAGTTAGGATTATCCTGTATGTAACCCCATGCTTTACCTGTCCTGGGTGTGTTTGATTGGGACAGTGTTGAGGGAGCTTTACTCTGTATCTAATCCCGTGCTGTACCTGTCCTGGCAGTGTTTGATGGGGACAGTGTAGAGGGAGATTTAGTCTGTGTCTAACCCCGTTCTGTACCTGTCCTGGGAGTGTTTGATGGGGACTGTGTAGAGGGAGCTTTACTATGTATCTAACCCCGTGCTCTCCCTCCTGGGAGTTTTGGATGTTGACAGTGTAGAGGGAGCTTTACTCTGTATCTAACCCCGTGCTGTACCTGTCCTTGGAGTGTTTGTTGGGACAGTGAAGAGGGAGATTTACTCTGTATCTAGCCCCATGCTGTACCTGTCCTTGGAGTGTTTGATGGGGACAGTGTAGAGGGAGCTTTACTCTGTATCTAACCCCGTGTGGTACCTGTCCTGCTAGTGTTTGATGGGGACGGTGTAGAGGGAGCTTTACTCTGTATCTAACCCCGTGCTGTACCGGTCCTGGGAGAGTTTGATGGGGACAGTGTAGAGGGACCTTTTCTCTGTATCTAACCCCATCGTTTACCTGCCCTGCGAGTGTTTGATGTGGACAGTGTAGAGGGAGCTTTACACTGTATCTAACCCTGTGCTGTACCTGTTTTGGTAGTGTTTGATGGGCGCAGTGTAGAGGGAGCTTTACTCTCTTTCTAACCCCGTGCTGTTCCTGTCCTGGGAGTATTTGATGGGGACAGTGTGGAGGGAGCTTTTCACTGTATCTAACCCCGTGCTGTTCCTGTCCTGGGAGTATTTGATGGGGACAGTGTGGAGGGAGCTTTTCACTGTATCTAACCCCGCGCTGTACCAGGTCTGGGTATGCATCATGGTGACAGTGTAGAGAGCCACTTACTCTCTATATAAACCAGTACTGTGCTGGACCTAGGAGTGTTTGTTGCGGAGCGCGGAGAGTGCCCTTGAATCTGTATCTAACCCCGTGTGGTACCTGTCCTGGGAGTGTTTGATGGGGACAGTGTATAGGGAGCTTTACTCTGTACCTGAGCAAGTGCTGTACCTGTCCTGGGAGTGTTTGTTGGGGACAGTGTTGAGACGACTTTACACTGTATCTAACCCTGTGCTGTATCTGCCCTTGGAGTGTTTGCTGTGGATGGTGTAGTGGTGATTTACTCTGTATCTAATCCCGTGCTGTACCTGTCCTGGGACTGTTTGATGGGACAGCGTAGAGGGAGATTTACTCTGTATCTAACCCTGTGCTGTACCTGCCCTGGGAGTGTTTGATGGGGACAGTGTAGAGGGAGCTTTACTCTGTATCTAACCCTGTGCTGTTCCTGTCCTGGGAGTGTTTGATTGGGACAGTGTAGAGGAAGCTTTAGTCTGTATCTAACCCTGTGCTGTACCTGTGCTGGGAGAGTTTGATGGGGACAGTTTAGAGGGTGCTTTAGCCTGTATCTAACCTTGTGCTGTACCTGCCCTTGTTGTCTTTGAAGGGGATAGTGTAGAGGGAGTTTTACTCTGTATTTAATGCCTGTGGTGAACCTGTCCTGAGAGTGTTTGATGGGTTCAGTGTAGAGGAAGTTTTTCTCTGTATCTAACCCCTCTGCTGTATCTGCCCTGGGAGTGTTTGATGGGATTGGTATGGAGGGAGCTTTAGTGTCTAATCCCGTGCTGTACCTGTCCTGGGAGTGTTTGATGGGGACAGTGTAGAGGGAGCTTTACTCTGTGTCTAACCCCGTGCTGTACCTGCCCTGGGAGTGTTTGATGGAGACAGTCTAGATAAAGATTTACTCTGTACCTGACCCCGTGCTGTACCCATCCTGGGAGTGTTTGGTGTGGACTCTGTAGAGGGAGCTTTACTCTCTTTCCTTCCCTGTGCTGTACCTGCCCTGGGAGTGTTTGATGGGGACAGTGTAGACGGAGCTTTACTCTGTATCTAACCCCGTGCTGTACCTGTCCTGGGAGTGTTTGATGGGGACAGTGTAGAAGGATCTTTACACTGTATCTAATCCCGTGCTGTACCTGTCCTGGGAGTGTTTGATGGGGACAGTGTATTGGGAGCTTTACCCTGTATCTAACCCCGTGCTGTACCTGTCCTGGGAGTGTTTGATGGGGACGGTGTGGAGGGAGATTTACTCTGTATCTAACCCCTTGCTGTACCTGTCTTGGGAGTGTTTGATGGGGACAGTGTAGAGGGTGCTTTACTCTGTGTCTAACCCCGTGCTGTACCTGTCCTGGGAGTGTTTGATGGGGACAGTGTAGAGGGAGATTTACTCTGTATCTAACCCCGTGCTGTACCTGTCCTGGGAGTGTTTGATGTGGACGGTGCAGAGGAAGCTTTACTCTGTATCTAACCCCTTGCTGTACCTGTCCTGGGAGTGTTTGATGGGGACAGTGTAGAGGGTGCTTTACTCTGTATCTAACCCAGTTCTGTGCCTGTCCTGGGAGTGTTTGATGGGGACAGTGTAGAGGGAGATTTACTCTGTATCTAACCCCGTTCTGTTCCTATCCTGGGAATGTTTGATGGGGACAGTGTAGAGGGAGCTTTACTCTGTATCTAACCCCGTGCTGTACCTGTCCTGGGAGTGTTTGATGGGGACAGTGTAGAGGGAGCTTTACCCTGTATCTAACCCCGTGCTGTACCTGTCCTGGGAGTGTTTGATGGGGATGGTGTGGAGGGAGATTTACTCTGTATCTAACCCCTTGCTGTACCTGTCTTGGGAGTGTTTGATGGGGACAGTGTAGAGGGTGCTTTACTCTGTGTCTAACCCCGTGCTGTACCTGTCCTGGGAGTGTTTGATGGGGACGGTGTAGAGGGAGATTTACTCTGTATCTAACCCCGTGCTGTACCTGTCCTGGGAGTGTTTGATGTGGACAGTGCAGAGGAAGCTTTACTCTGTATCTAACCCCGTGCTGTACCTGTCCTGGGAATGTTTGATGGGGACAGTGTAGTGGGAGCTTTACTCTGTATCTAACCACGTGTGGTACCTGTCCTGCTAGTGTTTGATGGGGACAGTGTAGAGGGAGCTTTACTCTGTATCTAACCCCGTGCTGTACCGGTCCTGGGAGAGTTTGATGGGGACAGTGTAGAGGGACCTTTTCTCTATATCTAACCCCATCGTTTACCTGCCCTGCGAATGTTTGATGTGGACAGTGTAGAGGGAGCTTTACACTGTATCTAACCCTGTGCTGTGCCTGTTTTGGTAGTGTTTGATGGGCACAGTGTAGAGGTAGCTTTACTCGGTATCTAACCCCGTGCTGTACCTGCTCTGGGAGTGATTGATGGGGACAGTGTAGAGGGAGCTTTATTCTGTATCTAACCCCGTGCTCTACCTGTCCTGGGAGAGTTTGATGGGGACAGTGTAGAGGGAGCTTTACTCTGTGTCTAACCCCGTGCTGTACCTGTCCTAGGAGTGTTTGATGGGGACAGTGTAGAGGGATATTTACTCTGTATCTAACCCTGTGCTGTACCTATCCCGGGTGTTTTTAATGGGGACAGTGTAGAGCGAGCTATACTCTGTATCTAACCCTGTGCTGTACCTGTCCTCTGAGCGTTTGTTGGGGACTGTGTAGATGGAGCTTTACTCTGTATCTAACCCCGTGCTGTACCTGCTCTAGGAGTGATTGGTGGGGACAGTGTAGAAAGAGCTTTACTCTGTGTCTAACCCCGTCCTGTACCTGTCCTAGGAGTGTTTGATGGGGACAGTGTGGAGAAGGTTTTACACCTTATCTAACCCCGTGCTGTACCTGTCCTGGTAGTGTTTGATGGGGATAGTGTAGAGGGATATTTACTCTGTATCTAACCCTGTGCTGTTCCTGTCTTGGGAGTGTTTGATGTGGACAGTGTAGAGGGAGCTTTACTCTGTATCTAACCCCATGCTATACCTGTACTGGGATTGTTTGATGGGGACAGTAGAGAGGAAAATTTTCTCTCAATCAATCCCATGCTTTATCTGTCCTGGGTGTGTTTGATGGGGACAGTGTAGAGGGAGATTTAGTCTGTATCTAACCCCGTACTGTACCTGTCCTGCGAGTGTTTGATGGGGACATTGTAGAGGTACCTTTACTCTGTATCTAACCCCATGCTGTACCTGTCCTTGGAGTGTTTGATGGGGTCAGTGTAGAGGGAGCTTTACTCTGTATCTAACCCCGTGCTGTACCTGTCCTGCGAGTGTTTGATGGGGACAGTGTAGAGGTACCTTTACTCTTTATCTAACCCCGTGCTGTACCTGTCCTGGGAGTGTTTGATGGGGACAGTGTAGAGGGAGCTTTATTCTGTATCAAACCCCGTGCTGTAACTGTCCTGGGAACGCTTGATGGGGACAGTGTAGAGGGAGCTTTACTCTGTATCTAACCCCGTGCTGTACCTGTCCTTGGAGTGGTTGATGGGGACAGTGTAGAGGGAGCTTTACTCTTTATCTAACCCCGTGCTGTACCTGCTCTGGGAGTGTTTAATCGGGACTACACTGAGTTAGGATTATCCTGTATGTAACCCCATGCATTACCTGTCCTGGGTGTGTTTGATTGGGACAGTGTTGAGGGAGCTTTACTCTGTATCTAACCCCGTGCTGTACCTGTCCTGGGAGTGTTTGATGGGGACTGTGTAGAGGGAGCTTTACTATGTATCTAACCCCGTGCTCTCCCTCCTGGGAGTTTTGGATGTTGACAGTGTAGAGGGAGCTTTCCTCTGTATCTAACCCCGTGCTGTACCTGTCCTTGGAGTGTTTGTTGGGACAGTGAAGAGGGAGATTTACTCTGTATCTAGCCCCATGCTGTACCTGTCCTTGGAGTGTTTGATGGGGACAGTGTAGAGGGAGCTTTACTCTGTATCTAACCCCGTGTGGTACCTGTCCTGCTAGTGTTTGATGGGGACGGTGTAGAGGGAGCTTTACTCTGTATCTAACCCCGTGCTGTACCTGCCCTGCGAGTGTTTGATGTGGACAGTGTAGAGGGAGCTTTACACTGTATCTAACCCTGTGCTGTACCTGTTTTGGTAGTGTTTGATGGACGCAGTGTAGAGGGAGCTTTACTCTCTTTCTAACCCCGTGCTGTTCCTGTCCTGGGAGTATTTGATGGGGACAGTGTGGAGGGAGCTTTTTACTGTATCTAACCCCGTGCTGTACCAGGTCTGGGTGTGTTTGATGGGGACAGTGTAGAGGGAGTTTTTCACTGTATCTAACCCCGTGCTGTACCAGGTCTGGGTATGCATCATGGTGACAGTGTAGAGAGCCACTTACTCTCTATATAAACCAGTACTGTGCTGGACCTAGGAGTGTTTGTTGCGGAGCGCGGAGATTGCCCTTGAATCTGTATCTAACCCCGTGTGGTACCTGTCCTGGGAGTGTTTGATGGGGACAGTGTAGAGGGAGCTTTACACTGTATCAAACCCTGTGCTGTGCCTGTTTTGGTAGTGTTTGATGGGCACAGTGTAGAGGTAGCTTTACTCGGTATCTAACCCCGTGCTGTACCTGCTCTGGGAGTGATTGATGGGGACAGTGTAGAGGGAGCTTTATTCTGTATCTAACCCCATGCTCTACCTGTCCTGGGAGAGTTTGATGGGGACAGTGTAGAGGGAGCTTTACTCTGTGTCTAACCCCGTGCTGTACCTGTCCTAGGAGTGTTTGATGGGGACAGTGTGGAGGAGGTTTTACACTGTATCTAACCCCGTGCTGTACCTGTCCTGGGAGTGTTTGATGGGGACAGTGTAGAGGGATATTTACTCTGTATCTAACCCTGTGCTGTACCTATCCCGGGTGTTTTTAATGGGGACAGTGTAGAGCGAGCTATACTCTGTATCTAACCCTGTGCTGTACCTGTCCTCTGAGCGTTTGTTGTGGACTGTGTAGATGGAGCTTTACTCTGTATCTAACCCCGTGCTGTACCTGCTCTAGGAGTGATTGGTGGGGACAGTGTAGAAAGAGCTTTACTCTGTGTCTAACCCCGTCCTGTACCTGTCCTAGGAGTGTTTGATGGGGACAGTGTGGAGGAGGTTTTACACCTTATCTAACCCCGTGCTGTACCTGTCCTGGTAGTGTTTGATGGGGATAGTGTAGAGGGATATTTACTCTGTATCTAACCCTGTGCTGTTCCTGTCTTGGGAGTGTTTGATGTGGACAGTGTAGAGGGAGCTTTACTCTGTATCTAACCCCATGCTATACCTGTACTGGGATTGTTTGATGGGGACAGTAGAGAGGAAAATTTTCTCTCAATCAATCCCATGCTTTATCTGTCCTGGGTGTGTTTGATGGGGACAGTGTAGAGGGAGATTTAGTCTGTATCTAACCCCGTACTGTACCTGTCCTGCGAGTGTTTGATGGGGACATTGTAGAGGTACCTTTACTCTGTATCTAACCCCATGCTGTACCTGTCCTTGGAGTGTTTGATGGGGTCAGTGTAGAGGGAGCTTTACTCTGTATCTAACCCCGTGCTGTACCTGTCCTGCGAGTGTTTGATGGGGACAGTGTAGAGGTACCTTTACTCTTTATCTAACCCCGTGCTGTACCTGTCCTGGGAGTGTTTGATGGGGACAGTGTAGAGGGAGCTTTATTCTGTATCAAACCCCGTGCTGTAACTGTCCTGGGAACGCTTGATGGGGACAGTGTAGAGGGAGCTTTACTCTGTATCTAACCCCGTGCTGTATCTGTCCTTGGAGTGGTTGATGGGGACAGTGTAGAGGGAGCTTTACTCTTTATCTAACCCCGTGCTGTACCTGCTCTGGGAGTGTTTAATCGGGACTACACTGAGTTAGGATTATCCTGTATGTAACCCCATGCTTTACCTGTCCTGGGTGTGTTTGATTGGGACAGTGTTGAGGGAGCTTTACTCTGTATCTAACCCCGTGCTGTACCTGTCCTGGGAGTGTTTGATGGGGACAGTGTAGAGGGAGATTTAGTCTGTGTCTAACCCCGTTCTGTACCTGTCCTGGGAGTGTTTGATGGGGACTGTGTAGAGGGAGCTTTACTATGTATCTAACCCCGTGCTCTCCCTCCTGGGAGTTTTGGATGTTGACAGTTTAGAGGGAGCTTTACTCTGTATCTAACCCCGTGCTGTACCTGTCCTTGGAGTGTTTGTTGGGACAGTGAAGAGGGAGATTTACTCTGTATCTAGCCCCATGCTGTACCTGTCCTTGGAGTGTTTGATGGGGACAGTGTAGAGGGAGCTTTACTCTGTATCTAACCCCGTGTGGTACCTGTCCTGCTAGTGTTTGATGGGGACGGTGTAGAGGGAGCTTTACTCTGTATCTAACCCCGTGCTGTACCGGTCCTGGGAGAGTTTGATGGGGACAGTGTAGAGGGACCTTTTCTCTGTATCTAACCCCATCGTTTACCTGCCCTGCGAGTGTTTGATGTGGACAGTGTAGAGGGAGCTTTACACTGTATCTAACCCTGTGCTGTACCTGTTTTGGTAGTGTTTGATGGGCGCAGTGTAGAGGGAGCTTTACTCTCTTTCTAACCCCGTGCTGTTCCTGTCCTGGGAGTATTTGATGGGGACAGTGTGGAGGGAGCTTTTTACTGTATCTAACCCCGTGCTCTACCAGGTCTGGGTGTGTTTGATGGGGACAGTGTAGAGGGAGTTTTTCACTGTATCTAACCCCGTGCTGTACCAGGTCTGGGTATGCATCATGGTGACAGTGTAGAGAGCCACTTACTCTCTATATAAACCAGTACTGTGCTGGACCTAGGAGTGTTTGTTGCGGAGCGCGGAGAGTGCCCTTGAATCTGTATCTAACCCCGTGTGGTACCTGTCCTGGGAGTGTTTGATGGGGACAGTGTATAGGGAGCTTTACTCTGTACCTGAGCAAGTGCTGTACCTGTCCTGGGAGTGTTTGTTGGGGACAGTGTTGAGACGACTTTACACTGTATCTAACCCTGTGCTGTATCTGCCCTTGGAGTGTTTGCTGTGGATGGTGTAGTGGTGATTTACTCTGTATCTAATCCCGTGCTGTACCTGTCCTGGGACTGTTTGATGGGACAGCGTAGAGGGAGATTTACTCTGTATCTAACCCTGTGCTGTACCTGCCCTGGGAGTGTTTGATGGGGACAGTGTAGAGGGAGCATTACTCTGTATCTAACCCCGTGCTGTTCCTGTCCTGGGAGTGTTTGATTGGGACAGTGTAGAGGAAGCTTTAGTCTGTATCTAACCCTGTGCTGTACCTGTCCTGGGATTGTTTTATGTGGATAGTGTAGTGGGAGCTTTACTCTGTATCTAACCCCGTGCTGTACCTGTGCTGGGAGAGTTTGATGGGGACAGTTTAGAGGGTGCTTTAGCCTGTATCTAACCTTGTGCTGTACCTGCCCTTGTTGTCTTTGATGGGGATAGTGTAGAGGGAGTTTTACTCTGTATTTAATGCCTGTGGTGAACCTGTCCTGAGAGTGTGTGGTGGGTTCAGTGTAGAGGAAGTTTTTCTCTGTATCTAACCCCTCTGCTGTATCTGCCCTGGGAGTGTTTGATGGGATTAGTATGGAGGGAGCTTTAGTGTCTAATCCCGTGCTGTACCTGTCCTGGGAGTGTTTGATGGGGACAGTGTAGAGGGAGCTTTACTCTGTGTCTAACCCCGTGCTGTACCTGCCCTGGGAGTGTTTGATGGAGACAGTCTAGATAAAGATTTACTCTGTACCTGACCCCGTGCTGTACCCATCCTGGGAGTGTTTGGTGTGGACTCTGTAGAGGGAGCTTTACTCTCTTTCCTTCCCTGTGCTGTACCTGCCCTGGGAGTGTTTGATGGGGACAGTGTAGAAGGATCTTTACACTGTATCTAATCCCGTGCTGTACCTGTCCTGGGAGTGTTTGATGGGGACAGTGTAGAGGGAGCTTTACACTGTATCTAATCCCGTGCTGTATCTGTCCTGGGAGTGTTTGATGGGGACAGTGTATTGGGAGCTTTACCCTGTATCTAACCCCGTGCTGTACCTGTCCTGGGAGTGTTTGATGGGGACGGTGTGGAGGGAGATTTACTCTGTATCTAACCCCTTGCTGTACCTGTCTTGGGAGTGTTTGATGGGGACAGTGTAGAGGGTGCTTTACTCTGTGTCTAACCCCATGCTGTACCTGTCCTGGGAGTGTTTGATGGGGACAGTGTAGAGGGAGATTTACTCTGTATCTAACCCCGTGCTGTACCTGTCCTGGGAGTGTTTGATGTGGACGGTGCAGAGGAAGCTTTACTCTGTATCTAACCCCTTGCTGTACCTGTCCTGGGAGTGTTTGATGGGGACAGTGTAGAGGGTGCTTTACTCTGTATCTAACCCAGTTCTGTGCCTGTCCTGGGAGTGTTTGATGGGGACAGTGTAGAGGGAGATTTACTCTGTATCTAACCCCGTTCTGTTCCTATCCTGGGAATGTTTGATGGGGACAGTGTAGAGGGAGCTTTACTCTGTATCTAACCCCGTGCTGTACCTGTCCTGGGAGTGTTTGATGGGGACAGTGTAGAGGGAGCTTTACCCTGTATCTAACCCCGTGCTGTACCTGTCCTGGGAGTGTTTGATGGGGATGGTGTGGAGGGAGATTTACTCTGTATCTAACCCCTTGCTGTACCTGTCTTGGGAGTGTTTGATGGGGACAGTGTAGAGGGTGCTTTACTCTGTGTCTAACCCCGTGCTGTACCTGTCCTGGGAGTGTTTGATGGGGACGGTGTAGAGGGAGATTTACTCTGTATCTAACCCCGTGCTGTACCTGTCCTGGGAGTGTTTGATGGGGACAGTGTAGAGGGTGCTTTACTCTGTGTCTAACCCCGTGCTGTACCTGTCCTGGGAGTGTTTGATGGGGACCGTGTAGAGGGAACTTTATTCTGTATCTAACGCCGTGCTGTACCTGTCCTGGGAGTGATTGATCGGGCCGTGTAGAGGGTGCTTTACTCTGTATCTAACCCCGTGCTGTTCTGTCCTGGGAGTGTTTGATGGGGCCGTGTAGAGGGAGCTTTACTCTGTATCTAACCACGTGCTGTACCAGTCCTGGGTGTGTTTGATTCTAACAGTGTAGAAGGAGATTTACTCTGTACTTAAACCCGTGCTGTACCTGTCCTGGGAGTTTTTGATGGGGGCAGTGTAGAGGGAGCTTTACTCTGTATCTAACGCCGTGCTGTACCTGTCCTGGGAGTGATTGATGGGGCCGTGTAGAGGGTGCTTTACTCTGTATCTAACCCCGTGCTGTTCTGTCCTGGGAGTGTTTGATGGGGCCGTGTAGAGGGAGCTTTACTCTGTATCTAACCCCGTGCTGTACCTGTCCTGGGAGTGTTTGATGGGGACAGTGTAGAGGGTGCTTTACCCTGTATCTGACCCCGTGCTGTACCTGTCCTGGAAGTATTTGATGCGGACAGTGTAGAGGGAGATTTCTTCTGATCCTAACCAAGTGCTGTACCTGTCCTGGGAGTGTTTGATGGGGACAGTGTAGAGGGAGCTTTACACTGTATCTAATCACGTGCTGTACCTGTCCTGGGAGTGTTTGATGGGGACAATGTATTGGGAGCTTTACTCTGTATCTAACCTCGTGCTGTACCTGCCCTGGGTCTGTATAATGGGGGACAGTGTAGAGGGAGCTTTACTCTGTATCTAACCCAGTTCTGTGCCTGTCCTGGGTGTGTTTGATGGGGACAGTGTAGAGGGAGCTTTACTCTGTATCTAACCCCGTTCTGTTCCTATCCTGGGAATGTTTGATGGGGACAGTGTCGAGGGAGCTTTACTCTGTATCTAACCCCGTGCTGTACCTGTCCTGGAAGTATTTGATGCGGACAGTGTAGAGGGAGATTTCTTCTGATCCTAACCAAGTGCTGTACCTGTCCTGGGAGTGTTTGATGGGGACAGTGTTGTGGGAGCTTTACTCTGTATCTAACCACGTGTGGTACCTGTCCTGCTAGTGTTTGATGGGGACAGTGTAGAGGGAGCTTTACTCTGTATCTAACCCCGTGCTGTACCGGTCCTGGGAGAGTTTGATGGGGACAGTGTAGAGGGTGCTTTACTCTGTATCTAACCCAGTTCTGTGCCTGTCCTGGGAGTGTTTGATGGGGACAGTGTAGAGGGAGATTTACTCTATATCTAACCCCGTTCTGTTCCTATCCTGGGAATGTTTGATGGGGACAGTGTAGAGGGAGCTTTACTCTGTATCTAACCACGTGCTGTACCTGTCCTGGGAGTGTTTGATGGGGACAGTGTAGAGGGAGCTTTACCCTGTATCTAACCCCGTGCTGTACCTGTCCTGGGAGTGTTTGATGGGGATGGTTTGGAGGGAGATTTACTCTGTATCTAACCCCTTGCTGTACCTGTCTTGGGAGTGTTTGATGGGGACAGTGTAGAGGGTGCTTTACTCTGTGTCTAACCCCGTGCTGTACCTGTCCTGGGAGTGTTTGATGGGGACGGTGTAGAGGGAGATTTACTCTGTATCTAACCCCGTGCTGTACCTGTCCTGGGAGTGTTTGATGTGGACAGTGCAGAGGAAGCTTTACTCTGTATCTAACCCCTTGCTGTACCTGTCCTGGGAGTGTTTGATGGGGACAGTGTAGAGGGTGCTTTACTCTGTGTCTAACCCCGTGCTGTACCTGTCCTGGGAGTGTTTGATGGGGACCGTGTAGAGGGAACTTTATTCTGTATCTAACGCCGTGTTGTACCTGTCCTGGGAGTGATTGATCGGGCCGTGTAGAGGGTGCTTTACTCTGTATCTAACCCCGTGCTGTTCTGTCCTGGGAGTGTTTGATGGGGCCGTGTAGAGGGAGCTTTACTCTGTATCTAACTACGTGCTGTACCAGTCCTGGGTGTGTTTGATTCTAACAGTGTAGAGGGAGATTTACTCTGTACTTAAACCCGTGCTGTACCTGTCCTGGGAGTTTTTGATGGGGGCAGTGTAGAGGGAGCTTTACTCTGTATCTAACGCCGTGCTGTACCTGTCCTGGGAGTGATTGATGGGGCCGTGTAGAGGGTGCTTTACTCTGTATCTAACCCCGTGCTGTTCTGTCCTGGGAGTGTTTGATGGGGCCGTGTAGAGGGAGCTTTACTCTGTATCTAACCCCGTGCTGTACCTGTCCTGGGAGTGTTTGATGGGGACAGTGTAGAGGGTGCTTTACCCTGTATCTGACCCCGTGCTGTACCTGTCCTGGAAGTATTTGATGCGGACAGTGTAGAGGGAGATTTCTTCTGATCCTAACCAAGTGCTGTACCTGTCCTGGGAGTGTTTGATGGGGACAGTGTAGAGGGAGCTTTACACTGTATCTAATCACGTGCTGTACCTGTCCTGGGAGTGTTTGATGGGGACAGTGTATTGGGAGCTTTACTCTGTATCTAACCTCGTGCTGTACCTGCCCTGGATGTGTATAATGGGGGACAGTGTAGAGGGAGCTTTACTCTGTATCTAACCCAGTTCTGTGCCTGTCCTGGGAGTGTTTGATGGGGACAGTGTAGAGGGAGCTTTACTCTGTATCTAACCCCGTTCTGTTCCTATCCTGGGAATGTTTGATGGGGACAGTGTAGTGGGAGCTTTACTCTGTATCTAACCCCGTGCTGTACCTGTCCTGGAAGTATTTGATGCGGACAGTGTAGAGGGAGATTTCTTCTGATCCTAACCAAGTGCTGTACCTGTCCTGGGAGTGTTTGATGGGGACAGTGTAGAGGGAGCTTTACACTGTATCTAACCCCGTGCTGTACCTGTCCTGGGAATGTTTGATGGGGACAGTGTAGTGGGAGCTTTACTCTGTATCTAACCACGTGTGGTACCTGTCCTGCTAGTGTTTGATGGGGACAGTGTAGAGGGAGCTTTACTCTGTATCTAACCCCGTGCTGTACCGGTCCTGGGAGAGTTTGATGGGGACATTGTAGAGGGTGCTTTACTCTGTATCTAACCCAGTTCTGTGCCTGTCCTGGGAGTGTTTGATGGGGACAGTGTAGAGGGAGATTTACTCTGTATCTAACCCCGTTCTGTTCCTATCCTGGGAATGTTTGATGGGGACAGTGTAGAGGGAGCTTTACTCTGTATCTAACCCCGTGCTGTACCTGTCTTGGGAGTGTTTGATGGGGACAGTGTAGAGGGTGCTTTACTCTGTGTCTAACCCCGTGCTGTACCTGTCCTGGGAGTGTTTGATGGGGACAGTGTAGAGGGAGATTTACTCTGTATCTAACCCCGTGCTGTACCTGTCCTGGGAGTGTTTGATGTGGACGGTGCAGAGGAAGCTTTACTCTCTATCTAACCCCTTGCTGTACCTGTCCTGGGAGTGTTTGATGGGGACAGTGTAGAGGGTGCTTTACTCTGTATCTAACCCAGTTCTGTGCCTGTCCTGGGAGTGTTTGATGGGGACAGTGTAGAGGGAGATTTACTCTTTATCTAACCCCGTTCTGTTCCTATCCTGGGAATGTTTGATGGGGACAGTGTAGAGGGAGCTTTACTCTGTATCTAACCCCGTTCTGTACCTGTCCTGGGAGTGTTTGATGGGGACAGTGTAGAAGGAGCTTTACCCTGTATCTAACCCCGTGCTGTACCTGTCCTGGGAGTGTTTGATGGGGATGGTGTGGCGGGAGATTTACTCTGTATCTAACCCCTTGCTGTACCTGTCTTGGGAGTGTTTGATGGGGACAGTGTAGAGGGTGCTTTACTCTGTGTCTAACCCCGTGCTGTACCTGTCCTGGGAGTGTTTGATGGGGACGGTGTAGAGGGAGATTTACTCTGTATCTAACCCCGTGCTGTACCTGTCCTGGGAGTGTTTGATGTGGACAGTGCAGAGGAAGCTTTACTCTGTATCTAACCCCTTGCTGTACCTGTCCTGGGTGTGTTTGATGGGGACAGTGTAGAGGGTGCTTTACTCTGTGTCTAACCCCGTGCTGTACCTGTCCTGCGAGTGATTGATGGGGCCGTGTAGAGGGAGCTTTACTCTGTATCTAACCACGTGCTGTACCAGTCCTGGGTGTGTTTGATTCTAACAGTGTAGAGGGAGATTTACTCTGTACTTAAACCCGTGCTGTACCTGTCCTGGGAGTTTTTGATGGGGGCAGTGTAGAGGGAGCTTTACTCTGTATCTAACGCCGTGCTGTACCTGTCCTGGGAGTGATTGATGGGGCCGTGTAGAGAGTGCTTTACTCTGTATCTAACCCCGTGCTGTTCTGTCCTGGGAGTTTTTGATGGGGCCGTGTAGAGGGAGCTTTACTCTGTATCTAACCCCGTGCTGTACCTGTCCTGGGAGTGTTTGATGGGGACAGTGTAGAGGGTGCTTTACCCTGTATCTGACCCCGTGCTGTACCTGTCCTGGAAGTATTTGATGCGGACAGTGTAGAGGGAGATTTCTTCTGATCCTAACCAAGTGCTGTACCTGTCCTGGGAGTGTTTGATGGGGACAGTGTAGAGGGAGCTTTACACTGTATCTAATCACGTGCTGTACCTGTCCTGGGAGTGTTTGATGGGGACAGTGTATTGGGAGCTTTACTCTGTATCTAACCTCGTGCTGTACCTGCCCTGGGTGTGTATAATGGGGGACAGTGTAGAAGGAGCTTTACTCTGTATCTAACCCAGTTCTGTGCCTGTCCTGGGAGTGTTTGATGGGGACAGTGTAGAGGGAGCTTTACTCTGTATCTAACCCCGTTCTGTTCCTATCCTGGGAATGTTTGATGGGGACAGTGTAGAGGGAGCTTTACTCTGTATCTAACCCCGTGCTGTCCCTATCCTGGGAGTGTTTGATGGGGAGTTCATATAGTGGGCTTTACCCTGTATCTAACCCTGTGCTGTACCTGTCCTGTGATGTGTTTAATGGGGACAGTGTAGAGGGAGCTTTACTCTGTATCTAACCCCGTGCTGTACTTGTCCTGGGATGTGTTTAATGAGGACAGTGTAGAGGGAGATTTACTCTGTATCTAACCCCGTGCTGTACCTGCTCCGGAAACCCTGCCTGTTGCCAGGCTGACCTTGTGCCCTCTTTTTCTTTCAGGAGATGGAGGAGACCGTGTCCCCCTGCGACGTCCCCTCTCCGGCGCCCGTGCCCGGACACAGTGACCCTCTGGGCGGCTTTCAGCCGGGTGAGGAGAACGGCCTGGAGCCGCTGTGGCCCGAGGGCGGGATGGACATCTCCGAGCTGGACTACGAGGAGCTGGACCTGCAGCGTTTCTTCAACGGGCCCGGCTCGGGCCTGGGCCTGGGTCTGGGCCTGGGCCTAGGACACCCTACTCCTCCACCTCCTCGTCCTCTGGCGGCGTTGGCCACTGGCGAGCCCGAGGGCGGCCTCTCCCGCAAGTTCCCCTGCCCCGTCTGCGGCAAGCGCTTCCGCTTCAACAGCATCCTCTCGCTCCACATGCGGGTCCACACGGGCGAGAAGCCCTTCCGCTGCCCCTACTGCGACCACCGGGCGGCCCAGAAGGGCAACCTGAAGATCCACCTGCGCACTCACCGGCCCCCCGGCCCGGGCGGGGAGAGCCGCCTGCTGCTGGAGCTGGAGGAGAGGGCCTGCCTGCGGGAGGAGCGGCTAGGCCGAGGCCTGGCCCAGGCCCCAGGCCTAGTGGTAGGCCCCTCGGCGGCGGAGGAGGAGGAGGAGGAGTTGGTGGAGGAGGAGGAGGAGGAGGCGATGTCGGGCCTAGCGGGGGAGGCTCGGGGAGCGGGGAGTGGCCCTCCTCCTCCTCCTCCTCCTCCTCTGCCTCAGCCCCTCCTCCCGGGCCCTCCCGGTTTCCGCTGCGCCTTCTGCAAGGGCAAGTTCAGGACGGAGGAGGAGCTGGAGCGCCACGTCCGCATCCTGCACCGGCCCTACAGGTGCACCCTCTGCCCCTTCTCCGCCGCCCTGGAGGGCCGGCTGATCGAGCACGTGGAGGAGGCCCACCTGGAACCCGGCCTCCGCCAGCAGCAGCAGACACCACCCCCCGCCGAGGAGCCCGGCCCACCCGCTCCCCCTCCGCCACCCCCTCCCCCTCCCCCTCCCACGCCCCCGCCCGCCTTCCGCTGCCAGGTGTGCGGCCAGGGCTTCACCCAGTCCTGGTTCCTCAAGGGCCACATGCGCAAGCACAAGGACTCCTTCGACCACGGCTGCCAGGTGTGCGGCCGCCGCTTCAAGGAGCCCTGGTTCCTCAAGAACCACATGAAGGTCCACCTCAACAAGCTGGGCCTGAGGCTGGCCAACCCCCACCCCCACACCCACCCCCACCCCGAGAGGCGGAGGGGGGCGTCCCCGGCGGCCGGAGCCTTGCCGGCCGGTCCCGGCCCCGGCCCCGGCAACCCCCCCGCCCCGGGGGCCGAGGCCTGGGAGCGGGGCCTGCTGGCCTACGGGGCCTTCTTCTCAGGCCTGCTGCAGGCCGCTGGGCCTGGGCCTGGGCCCGGGCCTGGGCCTGGGTTTGGGTTGGGAGGAGGAAGGGGGGCCAGCCAGGGCGAGAGGGTCCCGGGGGACGAGGGGAGCGCCCTCCTGGGCTTCCTGGGGCTGGCGGTAGGCGGGGGAGGCAACTGCATCGAGAGGCTCCAGGCGGCGGCTCGGGCGAGGGGCCTGGAGGAGGAGGAGGAGGAGGAGGGGGAGGAGTCCGCCCGGGTCCGGAATGGTGGCGGGATTGGGCCCTCGGAGGGAGGGGGAGGAGGAGGAGGAGGAGGCAGGGGGCGGCGGCGGGGTGGGGGTGGGCTTTGGGGGGAGGGGGAGAGGAGGCCGGGCCAGTGCCCCAGCTGCGGGCGGCTGCTCAGGACCCACCAGCAGGCAGCGGCCCACGCCCGGGCCCACCGGAAGGGGCGCATCGGCGACGGAGACGGAGACGCGCGGCGGCGGTGTTCGGCCCCCCAGGCCGGCTCGGAGTCCCGGGGCCGGATCGCCCCCTCCGAGGGGAGGAGGGGCCCCCCCCTGCCACCAGCGGGGACGCCCGGTGACGGAGGAGGAGCTGGCGGCCTCCCACCTGGACCTCAAGGTACGTACCAAAACCCACCCCCCCCACCCACCCCTTCCTCCCCCCCCCCCTCCCCCACTGTTGATCGCCACCCCATGGAGAGGGAGGACAGTAAAAGCAGCCAAGATTCAGCGGGTTTGGGGTATCGCGGTTAACGAGACCCGGGATAGCGGCACAATTCGCACCGCAGGCAGAGAGAGAGAGAGCCAAGGACGTTCCATCGAGTTCTGGTCTCCAAACGATTGTGGGTTTTGAATACAGGAAGGGAATCCACCACAACGGTACCGAGCAATGAACGGCCTTCGGTTTTAGGGGTAGACTGGGCCCAATTGGCCGTTGTTTCGCAATGGATCCTTTAGGGAAGAGCGATCATAATATGAGAGTAAAGGGCCCCCTGGGGAAAAGTGATCATAGTGTGGTGCAATTTCACGTTGCGATCGAGGGTGGTTTTGAGGGTCTCAAAATTTGTGTCCCTGATCAGGTCAGCAGTGGGGATGTTCGCTGATGATTGCACAATGTTCAGCACCATTCACGGCTCCTCAGATACTGAAGCAGTCCATGTCCAAATGCAGCAAGACCTGGACAATGTCCAGCCTTGGGCTGACAAGTGGCAAGTAATACCCGCGCCACACAAGTGCCAGGCAGTGACCATCCCCAACAAGAGAGAATCTAACCATCACCCCTTGACGTTCAATGGCATTACCATCACTGAATCCCCCACTATCAACATCCTGGGGTTACCATTGAACAGAAACTGAACTGGACCAGCCATATAAACACTGTGGCTACAAAAGCAGGTCAGAGGCTAAGAATTCTGCAGCAAGTAACTCACTTCCTGACTCCCCAAAGCCTGTCCACCATCTACAAGACACAAGCCAGGAGTGCGATGGGACTCCCCCCACTTGCCTGGATGAGTGCAGCTCCCACAACACTCGAGAAGCTCGACACCGTCCAGGACAAAGCAGCCCCCGCTCGATCGGCGCCCCATCCACAAAACATTCACTCCCTCCACCACCGACGCACAGCAGCAGCAGTGTGTGTACCATCTACAAGATGCACTGCAGCAACTCACCGAGGCTCCTTCGACAGCACCTTCCAAACCCACGACCTCTACCGTCTAGAAGGACGAGGGCAGCAGACGCACGGGGAACACCGCCACCTGGAAGTTCCCCTCCGAGCCACACTCACCGTCCCGACTTGGGAATATATCGGCCGTTCCTTCACTGTCGCCGGGTCAAAATCCTGGGAACTCCCTCCCTAGGTGGGTGTACCTACATCATAGGGACTGCAGCGGATCAAGAAGGCACCTCACCCACCACCACCTTCTCAAGGGGGCAATTAGGGATGGGCAACAAATGCCTGGCCCGGCCCAGCAAAGCCCACATCCCGGTGAATGAATAAACACAAAAGATTTGAACATAGACAATTACATGGGTTTGAGGAGCGAGTTGGCGAAGGTGGACTGGGAAACTAGATTAAAATATATGATGAGAGATGAACTTTGGCAAAACCTTTAAAGAAATAATTCATAATTTACAATTGATATATATTCCATTGAGGAACAAAACCTCTACTGAAAAATGCTACAACCATAGCTAACAAGAGATGTTTGATTTATTCTTTAATGGGATGTGGGCTTCGCTGGGCCGGGCCCAGCATTTATTGCCCATCCCTAATTGCCCCCTTGAGAAGGTGGTGGTGGGTGAGCTGCCTTCTTGAGCCGCTGCAGTCCCTGTGGTGTAGGTACACCCACCGTGCTGTTAGGGAGGGAGTTTCCCAGGATTTTAACCCAGCGACAGTGAAGGAACGGCCAATATATTCCCAAGTCGGGACGCCGAGTGTGGCTCGGAGGGGAATCTTCCAGGTGGTGGTGTTCCCCGTGCGTCTGCTGCCCTCGTCCTTCTAGAAGGTAGCGGTCGTGGGTTTGGAAGGTGCTGTCGAAGGAGCCTCGGTGAGTTGCTGCAGTGCATCTTGTAGATGGTACACACACTGCTGCCACTGTGCGTTGGTGGTGGAGGGAGTGGCTGTTGGTGGATGGGGTGCCGATCGAGCGGGGGCTGCTTTGTCCTGGACGGTGTCGAGCTTCTCGAGTGTTGTAGGAGCCGCACTCACCCAGGCAAGTGGGGAGAGTATCCCATCACACTCCTGACTTGTGCCTTGTCGATGGTGGACAGGCTTTGGGGGGAGTCTGGAGGTGAGTGACTCTCCGCAGGATTCCCAGCCTCTGATCTGCTCTTGTAGCCACAGTATTTATATGGCTGGACCGGTTCAGTTTCCGGTCAGTGGTAACCCCCAGGATGTGGAGAGCGTTAGATGAAGCCTGTTCCTATCTGAGGAGATTAACCATCTCACCCACCTCTCTCCCGGTTACAGTCAGAGACTAGGCAGCCTGTTCCTATTGGCAGGATTAATCCTCTCACCCACCTCTCTCCCAGTTAGAGTTAGACACTGGGCAGCCTGTTCCTATCTGAGGAGGTTAACCATCTCACCCACCTCTCTCCCGGTTCCAGTCAGGGACTGGGCAGCCTGCTCCTATTGGCAGGATTAACCATCTCACCCACCTCTCTCCCAGTTACAATCAGACTCCGGGCAGCTTGTTCCTATCTGAGGAGATTAACCATCTCACCCACCTCTCTCCCAGTTACAGACTCCAGGCAGTTTGTTCCTATCTGAGGAGATTAACCATCTCACCCACCTCTCTCCCAGTTACAGTCAGACTCCAGGCAGCTTGTTCCTATCTGAGGAGATTAACCATTTCACCCACCTTTCTCCCAGTTCAAGTCAGACACTGGGAAGCCTGTTCCTATTGAAGGGGATTAACCCTTTCACCTAACTCTCTCCTAGTTAGTCAGACACCCGGCAGCCTATTCCTATCGGAAGGGATTAACCCTCTCACCCACCTCTCTCCCAGTTACAGACACCGGGCAGTCTGTTCCTTTCCGAGGGGATTAACCCTCTCACCCACCTCTCTCCCAGTTAGTCAGACACCGGGCAGCCTGTTCCTATCAGAAGGGATTAACCCTCTCACCCACCTCTCTCCCAGTTACAGACACCGGGCAGCTTGTTGCTATCCAGAGGGGATTAGCCGTCTCACCTTCTCAGTAGCCTTGTAACCTCTGTTAATAAGGCACAATAGCCCAGTGCAGCTGACGGTGAATTTAATTCTTTCCAGGGTAAATTCAGAAACGCATTCACGTTCAATATAGTCTTGTATTATGACACAGCCGATGATAAGGGCTGAGCTGTTCAAATCCCAGAGGGAAACTTGAAACAACTGTCATAACCCATTATTTTTTTGTTGCAGTTTGTATGTTTCGAGATGCCGGCTTTGAATTCAGTAGTAATAAGACCACCAAGTCTCAAGAGGTTTTGCATAAAACTGAACTAAACCTTTATTAATACATGAAAGATTGTAAGCACATACACAGGTCGACAAAATTATGACTATAATAACTCCAAAAATCCCCTAAGTAACCTGACTCCCAGTGACGCCTCTGTTAAGGCAGCAGTAAAACACACAGATTT